>NW_028124563.1:0-69107 GCF_965194825.1 Balaenoptera physalus
ATTGGGGTAAAGCTTAGAATATTGTTTGTCCTAGGTGAACACAATCTGGTTCATTTGTACATTATATATATCTATTCAAGTACAGATCCTCTTCCCATGTAAAATGTTAACAGAGGGTTCCGCAGACCTCCCTTGCTATATGGTCGGTCTTTTTGAGATATGTATATAATATGAGTTTGTATACATATAGTAACACTAATCTTAACTTATCTATTCCCCCCACCTTTCGTTTTAGATGAGCATAGTTTGTTTTCTAATTCTGTGAGTGTCTTTCTCTGCGGAAATATGTTCATTTGTGTCAGTTATTAGATAACGCCTATAAGTGATATCATAGAATACAGGTCTTTTGCTTTCCAACTTACCTCATCTTTCGTGATTATCTCCAGACTCATTTGTGGTGCCTCAAAGAGAAATGGTTCATTGTCTTCCATGGCTAATATTCCATTGTGTATATGGACCACTTCTTCTTTATCCATTTACCTGTCGTTGGACATTTTGATTGCTTCACTGTCTTGGATATTGTGAATAAGGCTGCACTGCAGCTTTTGCGGCCTGTGTCTTCTCGATTCTTGTCTTCTCAGGTGAGAGGTCCAATGGTGCCCCTGCTGGATTGAATGGTACCTCCATTTTTACTTTTAAACACAGCTGCTTTCTGTTCTCACTATTGGCTGTTACCCCTTTATGTCTCACCAGCAGGTAGAGGGTACACAGTTCTCTAAAACCCCTTCAGCATTTATTGTTTGTAGACATTTTGCTGATGGTCAGTCGACTGGTGTAAGTTGAAACTTTTTGTAGATTAGTTACCATGCGTCTAACACTCCCTGAGGTTGAGCTTTTATCCATTTTCCTTTTTTTAAAAAGAGTGTAAGTAAAACTTAACTCTTCATAATCTCTTCTTGAAACATTTGCCTGTTTTGAATTTTTTTGTCCATTCTCTACTTCAGCACAAATTTTTAGGGGAAGTTTCCTTTACAGCCCTGAGTCCTTGTGAATGTTAAGTGACCATTAGCTGTGACTTTAAAGCTGCTCTTGCAGGAAACGGCCACAAGGTGGCAGCATTTCTCCTTTACCAAATTTGGTTACTAGGGAAACAGAGCCTTAATGGAAGTGGTGTTCTAGGTTGTATATTAGAATGGAAAATGCCAGGAAAAAGCCCTTTAAGTTTATGTCTCATTACTTCTTGTCCATATTTGTAATTTACTTTTAATTTTTTATCCCAGCAAATTTGATTACAATGGTTTGTTTGTTCTAGGTGTGCAAGATGTGGTTCTTTCACACATATACAGGTATCTATTCTTCCTCGCATCCTTTTCCCATGTAGGTTATGACACAATGTTGAGTAGTCTTCTCCTGGTCTTCCGTACGTCTTTCCTGGTTATATATTTCACATGGTTTGTATATCTCTGTTAACCCCAATATGGTAATGTATCCAATCCTCATCCCTTTCTATTTGGTGAACCATAAGTTTTTTAATGAATCTGTGATTGCCTTTCTCTGTGGAAGTATCTTCATTGGTATCAATTTTTAAGTAACTCCTAAAAGTGATATGATAGGATATGTGGCTTTTGCTTTCTCACTTACTACAGGTGGCGTGATTACGTCTAGACTCATCTACGGTGCTGCAAATGGCATTGTTTCATTTTTTTCACTAGCGAATATTCCAGTTGTACATGGAGGAGTTCTTCTTTGTCCTCCCATCTGTTGGTAGACTTCTGTTTACTTCCATATCTTGGCTATTGTAATACTGTGCAATGCAGATTTGCCTGCCTGTGTCTTTCCAATTCTCTCTTCTTAGATTATAGGTGGAGGAGTGGGCCTGCTGGATCATATGGTAGCTCAATGTTTACCTTTTTAAGGCACCTCCATTCTGTTCTCATTGGTGGTCCTTTCCAACTTACGTCCCACTTGAAGTTGAGGGTAGGCATTTCTCCACAACACCTTCAGCATTTATTGTTTGTAGTTTTCTTGCTGATGGTTATTCTGACAAGTGTGAGCTGATACCTCTTTGTGGTTGAATTCGCATGTGCCTCATAATCCGTTGAAATTGAGCTTGAAGGCATGTCCTTTTTATTTTTCAAGCTGTGATTACCCCTTAGTTCTTCAAAGTGTTCTCTTAAAGTATCTGTCACATTTTGAAGTGTTTTGGCCATTACCTCCCTGAAGACATGTTGAGGGCAGGTTTCATTTACAGTTCTGCAGTACTTGTTCCTATGAAATGACCATTAGCACAGGCTTTAAAACTGCTTTTGCAGGTAACTGCCAGAGGGCGGCAGCCTTTCTATGTTCCCCACCCTGTTAACTAGGGAAAAGCCCTTGCGGCCTGTGGTGTTTCTCGGTTATAGAGTGGAGTGTGCCCAGAGAAACCCACACAAGCTGATGTCTCCTTACTTTTGTTGGATATTTAAATTTAATTTTTATTTTTTATTGGAGTAATTTTCCACTGTGTACGTGGACCACTTCTTCTTTGTGCATTCCTCGGTTGATGGACATTTTCATTGCTTCCAAGTGTTGGCTATGGTAAATATTGTTGGAGTGCAGGATTGCCAGCCTGTGACTTTTTGATTCTCATTTTCTCAGGTGATAGGCCCAGCAGTGGGTGTGATTGACTGACTGGTAGCACCGTTTTTCCCTTTCCAAGCACCTTCTTTGTGTTTTCATTCCTGGCACTTAGCACGTCCGCCTTTGAATCGAGGGTACACATTTCTCCTCAATCGCTTCAGCATTTATTGTTTGCAGCATTTATGCTAATGGCCCTACTGGCTCCTGTGAGCTGATAGGGTTTTGTAATTTGGGTTTGCATGTCTTTGAAAATTCGTAAAACTCATCATTTTTCTCCGCGGTTTTCTTTTCTGTTTAAAAAAGGAAACAATTGGGAGTACAATATAACTCTTGATATTGTCTTCTTGGAAGGCTGCCCTCTTTTGAATTTTTTGTTCGATCTTCACCTCAGACTTTTTTTAGAGAGCAGGTGTCATTTACCAAACTGCAAGTTTGGTGAATATTTAGTGACCTTTAGCAAGGGTTTTAAATCTCCTGTTGTGGGAAGTGGCCTGAAGCAGGCAGCATTTCTCCATTCCCAAATCTGGGTAATAGGGCAGCAGAGCCTTTCTGGAAGTCGTGTTCCTAGGTTGTAAATTACATTGGAATGTGCATGGAGAAAGCCCCATAAGTTTATGTCTCATTATTTCTTCTTGGTTTTAATTTTTTTTTAATTGGGGTAAAGCTTAGAATATTGTTTGTCCTAGGTGAACACAATCTGGTTCATTTGTACATTATATATATCTATTCAAGTACAGATCCTCTTCCCATGTAAAATGTTAACAGAGGGTTACGCAGACCTCCCTTGCTATATGGTCGGTCTTTTTGAGATATGTATATAATATGAGTTTGTATACATATAGTAACACTAATCTTAACTTATCTATTCCCCCCACCTTTCATTTTAGATGAGCATAGTTTGTTTTCTAATTCTGTGAGTGTCTTTCTCTGCGGAAATATGTTCATTTGTGTCAGTTATTAGATAACGCCTATAAGTGATATCATAGAATACAGGTCTTTTGCTTTCCAACTTACCTCATCTTTCGTGATTATCTCCAGACTCATTTGTGGTGCCTCAAAGAGAAATGGTTCATTGTCTTCCATGGCTAATATTCCATTGTGTATATGGACCACTTCTTCTTTATCCATTTACCTGTCGTTGGACTTTTTGATTGCTTCACTGTCTTGGATATTGTGAATAAGGCTGCACTGAAGCTTTTGCGGCCTGTGTCTTCTCGATTCTTGTCTTCTCAGGTGAGAGGTCCAATGGTGCCCCTGCTGGATTGAATGGTACCTCCATTTTTACTTTTAAACACAGCTGCTTTCTGTTCTCACTATTGGCTGTTACCCCTTTATGTCTCACCAGCAGGTAGAGGGTACACAGTTCTCTAAAACCCCTTCAGCATTTATTGTTTGTAGACATTTTGCTGATGGTCAGTCGACTGGTGTAAGTTGAAACTTTTTGTAGATTAGTTACCATGCGTCTAACACTCCCTGAGGTTGAGCTTTTATCCATTTTCCTTTTTTTAAAAAGAGTGTAAGTAAAACTTAACTCTTCATAATCTCTTCTTGAAACATTTGCCTGTTTTGAATTTTTTTGTCCATTCTCTACTTCAGCACAAATTTTTAGGGGAAGTTTCCTTTACAGCCCTGAGTCCTTGTGAATGTTAAGTGACCATTAGCTGTGACTTTAAAGCTGCTCTTGCAGGAAACGGCCACAAGGTGGCAGCATTTCTCCTTTACCAAAATTGGTTACTAGGGAAACAGAGCCTTAATGGAAGTGGTGTTCTAGGTTGTATATTAGAATGGAAAATGCCAGGAAAAAGCCCTTTAAGTTTATGTCTCATTACTTCTTGTCCATATTTGTAATTTACTTTTAATTTTTTATCCCAGCAAATTTGATTACAATGGTTTGTTTGTTCTAGGTGTGCAAGATGTGGTTCTTTCACACATATACAGGTATCTATTCTTCCTCGCATCCTTTTCCCATGTAGGTTATGACACAATGTTGAGTAGTCTTCTCCTGGTCTTCCGTACGTCTTTCCTGGTTATATATTTCACATGGTTTGTATATCTCTGTTAACCCCAATATGGTAATGTATCCAATCCTCATCCCTTTCTATTTGGTGAACCATAAGTTTTTTAATGAATCTGTGATTGCCTTTCTCTGTGGAAATATCTTCATTGGTATCAATTTTTAAGTAACTCCTAAAAGTGATATGATAGGATATGTGGCTTTTGCTTTCTCACTTACTACAGGTGGCGTGATTACGTCTAGACTCATCTACGGTGCTGCAAATGGCATTGTTTCATTTTTTTCACTAGCGAATATTCCAGTTGTACATGGAGGAGTTCTTCTTTGTCCTCCCATCTGTTGGTAGACTTCTGTTTACTTCCATATCTTGGCTATTGTAATACTGTGCAATGCAGATTTGCCTGCCTGTGTCTTTCCAATTCTCTCTTCTTAGATTATAGGTGGAGGAGTGGGCCTGCTGGATCATATGGTAGCTCAATGTTTACCTTTTTAAGGCACCTCCATTCTGTTCTCATTGGTGGTCCTTTCCAACTTACGTCCCACTTGAAGTTGAGGGTAGGCATTTCTCCACAACACCTTCAGCATTTATTGTTTGTAGTTTTCTTGCTGATGGTTATTCTGACAAGTGTGAGCTGATACCTCTTTGTGGTTGAATTCGCATGTGCCTCATAATCCGTTGAAATTGAGCTTGAAGGCATGTCCTTTTTATTTTTCAAGCTGTGATTACCCCTTAGTTCTTCAAAGTGTTCTCTTAAAGTATCTGTCACATTTTGAAGTGTTTTGGCCATTACCTCCCTGAAGACATGTTGAGGGCAGGTTTCATTTACAGTTCTGCAGTACTTGTTCCTATGAAATGACCATTAGCACAGGCTTTAAAACTGCCTTTGCAGGTAACTGCCAGAGGGCGGCAGCCTTTCTATGTTCCCCACCCTGTTAACTAGGGAAAAGCCCTTGCGGCCTGTGGTGTTTCTCGGTTATAGAGTGGAGTGTGCCCGGAGAAACCCACACAAGCTGATGTCTCCTTACTTTTGTTGGATATTTAAATTTAATTTTTATTTTTTATTGGAGTAATTTTCCACTGTGTACGTGGACCACTTCTTCTTTGTGCATTCCTCGGTTGATGGACATTTTCATTGCTTCCAAGTGTTGGCTATGGTAAATATTGTTGGAGTGCAGGATTGCCAGCCTGTGACTTTTTGATTCTCATTTTCTCAGGTGATAGGCCCAGCAGTGGGTGTGATTGACTGACTGGTAGCACCGTTTTTCCCTTTCCAAGCACCTTCTTTGTGTTTTCATTCCTGGCACTTAGCACGTCCGCCTTAGAATCGAGGGTACACATTTCTCCTCAATCGCTTCAGCATTTATTGTTTGCAGCATTTATGCTAATGGCCCTACTGGCTCCTGTGAGCTGATAGGGTTTTGTAATTTGGGTTTGCATGTCTTTGAAAATTCGTAAAACTCATCATTTTTCTCCGCGGTTTTCTTTTCTGTTAAAAAAAGGAAACAATTGGGAGTACAATATAACTCTTGATATTGTCTTCTTGGAAGGCTGCCCTCTTTTGAATTTTTTGTTCGATCTTCACCTCAGACTTTTTTTAGAGAGCAGGTGTCATTTACCAAACTGCAAGTTTGGTGAATATTTAGTGACCTTTAGCAAGGGTTTTAAATCTCCTGTTGTGGGAAGTGGCCTGAAGCAGGCAGCATTTCTCCATTCCCAAATCTGGGTAATAGGGCAGCAGAGCCTTTCTGGAAGTCGTGTTCCTAGGTTGTAAATTACATTGGAATGTGCATGGAGAAAGCCCCATAAGTTTATGTCTCATTATTTCTTCTTGGTTTTAATTTTTTTTTAATTGGGGTAAAGCTTAGAATATTGTTTGTCCTAGGTGAACACAATCTGGTTCATTTGTACATTATATATATCTATTCAAGTACAGATCCTCTTCCCATGTAAAATGTTAACAGAGGGTTCCGCAGACCTCCCTTGCTATATGGTCGGTCTTTTTGAGATATGTATATAATATGAGTTTGTATACATATAGTAACACTAATCTTAACTTATCTATTCCCCCCACCTTTCGTTTTAGATGAGCATAGTTTGTTTTCTAATTCTGTGAGTGTCTTTCTCTGCGGAAATATGTTCATTTGTGTCAGTTATTAGATAACGCCTATAAGTGATATCATAGAATACAGGTCTTTTGCTTTCCAACTTACCTCATCTTTCGTGATTATCTCCAGACTCATTTGTGGTGCCTCAAAGAGAAATGGTTCATTGTCTTCCATGGCTAATATTCCATTGTGTATATGGACCACTTCTTCTTTATCCATTTACCTGTCGTTGGACATTTTGATTGCTTCACTGTCTTGGATATTGTGAATAAGGCTGCACTGCAGCTTTTGCGGCCTGTGTCTTCTCGATTCTTGTCTTCTCAGGTGAGAGGTCCAATGGTGCCCCTGCTGGATTGAATGGTACCTCCATTTTTACTTTTAAACACAGCTGCTTTCTGTTCTCACTATTGGCTGTTACCCCTTTATGTCTCACCAGCAGGTAGAGGGTACACAGTTCTCTAAAACCCCTTCAGCATTTATTGTTTGTAGACATTTTGCTGATGGTCAGTCGACTGGTGTAAGTTGAAACTTTTTGTAGATTAGTTACCATGCGTCTAACACTCCCTGAGGTTGAGCTTTTATCCATTTTCCTTTTTTTAAAAAGAGTGTAAGTAAAACTTAACTCTTCATAATCTCTTCTTGAAACATTTGCCTGTTTTGAATTTTTTTGTCCATTCTCTACTTCAGCACAAATTTTTAGGGGAAGTTTCCTTTACAGCCCTGAGTCCTTGTGAATGTTAAGTGACCATTAGCTGTGACTTTAAAGCTGCTCTTGCAGGAAACGGCCACAAGGTGGCAGCATTTCTCCTTTACCAAATTTGGTTACTAGGGAAACAGAGCCTTAATGGAAGTGGTGTTCTAGGTTGTATATTAGAATGGAAAATGCCAGGAAAAAGCCCTTTAAGTTTATGTCTCATTACTTCTTGTCCATATTTGTAATTTACTTTTAATTTTTTATCCCAGCAAATTTGATTACAATGGTTTGTTTGTTCTAGGTGTGCAAGATGTGGTTCTTTCACACATATACAGGTATCTATTCTTCCTCGCATCCTTTTCCCATGTAGGTTATGACACAATGTTGAGTAGTCTTCTCCTGGTCTTCCGTACGTCTTTCCTGGTTATATATTTCACATGGTTTGTATATCTCTGTTAACCCCAATATGGTAATGTATCCAATCCTCATCCCTTTCTATTTGGTGAACCATAAGTTTTTTAATGAATCTGTGATTGCCTTTCTCTGTGGAAATATCTTCATTGGTATCAATTTTTAAGTAACTCCTAAAAGTGATATGATAGGATATGTGGCTTTTGCTTTCTCACTTACTACAGGTGGCGTGATTACGTCTAGACTCATCTACGGTGCTGCAAATGGCATTGTTTCATTTTTTTCACTAGCGAATATTCCAGTTGTACATGGAGGAGTTCTTCTTTGTCCTCCCATCTGTTGGTAGACTTCTGTTTACTTCCATATCTTGGCTATTGTAATACTGTGCAATGCAGATTTGCCTGCCTGTGTCTTTCCAATTCTCTCTTCTTAGATTATAGGTGGAGGAGTGGGCCTGCTGGATCATATGGTAGCTCAATGTTTACCTTTTTAAGGCACCTCCATTCTGTTCTCATTGGTGGTCCTTTCCAACTTACGTCCCACTTGAAGTTGAGGGTAGGCATTTCTCCACAACACCTTCAGCATTTATTGTTTGTAGTTTTCTTGCTGATGGTTATTCTGACAAGTGTGAGCTGATACCTCTTTGTGGTTGAATTCGCATGTGCCTCATAATCCGTTGAAATTGAGCTTGAAGGCATGTCCTTTTTATTTTTCAAGCTGTGATTACCCCTTAGTTCTTCAAAGTGTTCTCTTAAAGTATCTGTCACATTTTGAAGTGTTTTGGCCATTACCTCCCTGAAGACATGTTGAGGGCAGGTTTCATTTACAGTTCTGCAGTACTTGTTCCTATGAAATGACCATTAGCACAGGCTTTAAAACTGCTTTTGCAGGTAACTGCCAGAGGGCGGCAGCCTTTCTATGTTCCCCACCCTGTTAACTAGGGAAAAGCCCTTGCGGCCTGTGGTGTTTCTCGGTTATAGAGTGGAGTGTGCCCGGAGAAACCCACACAAGCTGATGTCTCCTTACTTTTGTTGGATATTTAAATTTAATTTTTATTTTTTATTGGAGTAATTTTCCACTGTGTACGTGGACCACTTCTTCTTTGTGCATTCCTCGGTTGATGGACATTTTCATTGCTTCCAAGTGTTGGCTATGGTAAATATTGTTGGAGTGCAGGATTGCCAGCCTGTGACTTTTTGATTCTCATTTTCTCAGGTGATAGGCCCAGCAGTGGGTGTGATTGACTGACTGGTAGCACCGTTTTTCCCTTTCCAAGCACCTTCTTTGTGTTTTCATTCCTGGCACTTAGCACGTCCGCCTTAGAATCGAGGGTACACATTTCTCCTCAATCGCTTCAGCATTTATTGTTTGCAGCATTTATGCTAATGGCCCTACTGGCTCCTGTGAGCTGATAGGGTTTTGTAATTTGGGTTTGCATGTCTTTGAAAATTCGTAAAACTCATCATTTTTCTCCGCGGTTTTCTTTTCTGTTAAAAAAAGGAAACAATTGGGAGTACAATATAACTCTTGATATTGTCTTCTTGGAAGGCTGCCCTCTTTTGAATTTTTTGTTCGATCTTCACCTCAGACTTTTTTTAGAGAGCAGGTGTCATTTACCAAACTGCAAGTTTGGTGAATATTTAGTGACCTTTAGCAAGGGTTTTAAATCTCCTGTTGTGGGAAGTGGCCTGAAGCAGGCAGCATTTCTCCATTCCCAAATCTGGGTAATAGGGCAGCAGAGCCTTTCTGGAAGTCGTGTTCCTAGGTTGTAAATTACATTGGAATGTGCATGGAGAAAGCCCCATAAGTTTATGTCTCATTATTTCTTCTTGGTTTTAATTTTTTTTTAATTGGGGTAAAGCTTAGAATATTGTTTGTCCTAGGTGAACACAATCTGGTTCATTTGTACATTATATATATCTATTCAAGTACAGATCCTCTTCCCATGTAAAATGTTAACAGAGGGTTACGCAGACCTCCCTTGCTATATGGTCGGTCTTTTTGAGATATGTATATAATATGAGTTTGTATACATATAGTAACACTAATCTTAACTTATCTATTCCCCCCACCTTTCGTTTTAGATGAGCATAGTTTGTTTTCTAATTCTGTGAGTGTCTTTCTCTGCGGAAATATGTTCATTTGTGTCAGTTATTAGATAACGCCTATAAGTGATATCATAGAATACAGGTCTTTTGCTTTCCAACTTACCTCATCTTTCGTGATTATCTCCAGACTCATTTGTGGTGCCTCAAAGAGAAATGGTTCATTGTCTTCCATGGCTAATATTCCATTGTGTATATGGACCACTTCTTCTTTATCCATTTACCTGTCGTTGGACATTTTGATTGCTTCACTGTCTTGGATATTGTGAATAAGGCTGCACTGCAGCTTTTGCGGCCTGTGTCTTCTCGATTCTTGTCTTCTCAGGTGAGAGGTCCAATGGTGCCCCTGCTGGATTGAATGGTACCTCCAATTTTACTTTTAAACACAGCTGCTTTCTGTTCTCACTATTGGCTGTTACCCCTTTATGTCTCACCAGCAGGTAGAGGGTACACAGTTCTCTAAAACCCCGTCAGCATTTATTGTTTGTAGACATTTTGCTGATGGTCAGTCGACTGGTGTAAGTTGAAACTTTTTGTAGATTAGTTACCATGCGTCTAACACTCCCTGAGGTTGAGCTTTTATCCATTTTCCTTTTTTTAAAAAGAGTGTAAGTAAAACTTAACTCTTCATAATCTCTTCTTGAAACATTTGCCTGTTTTGAATTTTTTTGTCCATTCTCTACTTCAGCACAAATTTTTAGGGGAAGTTTCCTTTACAGCCCTGAGTCCTTGTGAATGTTAAGTGACCATTAGCTGTGACTTTAAAGCTGCTCTTGCAGGAAACGGCCACAAGGTGGCAGCATTTCTCCTTTACCAAAATTGGTTACTAGGGAAACAGAGCCTTAATGGAAGTGGTGTTCTAGGTTGTATATTAGAATGGAAAATGCCAGGAAAAAGCCCTTTAAGTTTATGTCTCATTACTTCTTGTCCATATTTGTAATTTACTTTTAATTTTTTATCCCAGCAAATTTGATTACAATGGTTTGTTTGTTCTAGGTGTGCAAGATGTGGTTCTTTCACACATATACAGGTATCTATTCTTCCTCGCATCCTTTTCCCATGTAGGTTATGACACAATGTTGAGTAGTCTTCTCCTGGTCTTCCGTACGTCTTTCCTGGTTATATATTTCACATGGTTTGTATATCTCTGTTAACCCCAATATGGTAATGTATCCAATCCTCATCCCTTTCTATTTGGTGAACCATAAGTTTTTTAATGAATCTGTGATTGCCTTTCTCTGTGGAAATATCTTCATTGGTATCAATTTTTAAGTAACTCCTAAAAGTGATATGATAGGATATGTGGCTTTTGCTTTCTCACTTACTACAGGTGGCGTGATTACATCTAGACTCATCTACGGTGCTGCAAATGGCATTGTTTCATTTTTTTCACTAGCGAATATTCCAGTTGTACATGGAGGAGTTCTTCTTTGTCCTCCCATCTGTTGGTAGACTTCTGTTTACTTCCATATCTTGGCTATTGTAATACTGTGCAATGCAGATTTGCCTGCCTGTGTCTTTCCAATTCTCTCTTCTTAGATTATAGGTGGAGGAGTGGGCCTGCTGGATCATATGGTAGCTCAATGTTTACCTTTTTAAGGCACCTCCATTCTGTTCTCATTGGTGGTCCTTTCCAACTTACGTCCCACTTGAAGTTGAGGGTATGCATTTCTCCACAACACCTTCAGCATTTATTGTTTGTAGTTTTCTTGCTGATGGTTATTCTGACAAGTGTGAGCTGATACCTCTTTGTGGTTGAATTCGCATGTGCCTCATAATCCGTTGAAATTGAGCTTGAAGGCATGTCCTTTTTATTTTTCAAGCTGTGATTACCCATTAGTTCTTCAGAGTGTTTTCTTAAAGTATGTGTCACATTTTGAAGTGTTTTGGCCATTACCTCCCTGAAGACATTTTGAGGGCAGGTTTCATTTACAGTTCTGCAGTACTTGTTCCTATGAAATGACCACTAGCACAGGCTTTAAAACTGCCTTTGCAGGTAACTGCCAGAGGGCGGCAGCCTTTCTATGTTCCCCACCCTGGTAACTAGGGAAAAGCCCTTGCGGCCTGTGGTGTTTCTCGGTTATAAATTAGAGTGGAGTGTGCCCGGACAAACCCACACAAGCTGATGTCTCCTTACTTTTGTTGGATTTTTTAATTTAATTTTTATTTTTTATTGGAGTAATTTTCCACTGTGTACGTGGACCACTTCTTCTTTGTGCATTCCTCGGTTGATAGACATTTTCATTGCTTCCAAGTGTTGGCTATGGTAAATATTGTTGGAGTGCAGGATTGCCAGCCTGTGACTTTTTGATTCTCATTTTCTCAGATGATAGGCCCAGCAGTGGGTGTGATTGACTGACTGGTAGCACCGTTATTCCCTTTCCAAGCACCTTCTTTGTGTTTTCATTCGTGGCACTTAGCACGTCCCCCTTAGATTCGAGGGTACACGTTTCTCCTCAATCGCTTCAGCATTTATTGTTTGCAGCATTTATGCTAATGGCGCTACTGGCTCCTGTGAGCTGATAGGGTTTTGTAATTTCGGTTTGCATGTCTTTGAAAATTCGTAAAACTCATCATTTTTCTCCGCGGTTTTCTTTTCTGTTAAAAAAAGGAAACAATTGGGAGTACAATATAACTCTTGATATTGTCTTCTTGGAAGGCTGCCCTCTTTTGAAATTTTTGGTCGATCTTCACCTCAGACTTTTTTTAGAGAGCAGATGTCATTTACCGAACTGCAAGTTTGGTGAATATTTAGTGACCTTTAGCAAGGGTTTTAAATCTCCTGTTGTGGGAAGTGGCCTGAAGCAGGCAGCATTTCTCCATTCCCAAATCTGGGTAATAGGGCAGCAGAGCCTTTCTGGAAGTCGTGTTCCTAGGTTGTAAATTACATTGGAATGTGCATGGAGAAAGCCCCATAAGTTTATGTCTCATTATTTCTTCTTGGTTTTAATTTTTTTTTAATTGGGGTAAAGCTTAGAATATTGTTTGTCCTAGGTGAACACAATCTGGTTCATTTGTACATTATATATATCTATTCAAGTACAGATCCTCTTCCCATGTAAAATGTTAACAGAGGGTTACGCAGACCTCCCTTGCTATATGGTCGGTCTTTTTGAGATATGTATATAATATGAGTTTGTATACATATAGTAACTCTAATCTTAACTTATCTATTCCCCCCACCTTTCGTTTTAGATGAGCATAGTTTGTTTTCTAATTCTGTGAGTGTCTTTCTCTGCGGAAATATGTTCATTTGTGTCAGTTATTAGATAACGCCTATAAGTGATATCATAGAATACAGGTCTTTTGCTTTCCAACTTACCTCATCTTTCGTGATTATCTCCAGACTCATTTGTGGTGCCTCAAAGAGCAATGGTTCATTGTCTTCCATGGCTAATATTCCATTGTGTATATGGACCACTTCTTCTTTATCCATTTACCTGTTGTTGGACATTTTGATTGCTTCACTGTCTTGGATATTGTGAATAAGGCTGCACTGCAGCTTTTGCGGCCTGTGTCTTCTCGGTTCTTGTCTTCTCAGGTGAGAGGTCCAATGGTGCCCCTGCTGGATTGAATGGTACCTCCATTTTTACTTTTAAACACAGCTGCTTTCTGTTCTCACTATTGGCTGTTACCCCTTTATGTCTCACCAGCAGGTAGAGGGTACACAGTTCTCTAAAACCCCTTCAGCATTTATTGTTTGTAGACATTTTGCTGATGGTCAGTCGACTGGTGTAAGTTGAAACTTTTTGTAGATTAGTTACCATGCGCCTAACACTCCCTGAGGTTGAGCTTTTATCCATTTTCCTTTTTTTAAAAAGAGTGTAAGTAAAACTTAACTCTTCATAATCTCTTCTTGAAACATTTGCCTGTTTTGAATTTTTTTGTCCATTCTCTACTTCAGCACAAATTTTTAGGGCAAGTTTCCTTTACAGCCCTGAGTCCTTGTGAATGTAAAGTGACCATTAGCTGTGACTTTAAAGCTGCTCTTGCAGGAAACGGCCACAAGGTGGCAGCATTTCTCCTTTACCAAATTTGGTTACTAGGGAAACAGAGCCTTAATGGAAGTGGTGTTCTAGGTTGTATATTAGAATGGAAAATGCCAGGAAAAAGCCCTTTAAGTTTATGTCTCATTACTTCTTGTCCATATTTGTAATTTACTTTTAATTTTTTATCCCAGCAAATTTGATTACAATGGTTTGTTTGTTCTAGGTGTGCAAGATGTGGTTCTTTCACACATATACATGTATCTATTCTTCCTCGCATCCTTTTCCCATGTAGGTTATGACACAATGTTGAGTAGTCTTCTCCTGGTCTTCCGTACGTCTTTCCTGGTTATATATTTCACATGGTTTGTATATCTCTGTTAACCCCAATATGGTAATGTATCCAATCCTCATCCCTTTCTATTTGGTGAACCATAAGTTTTTTAATGAATCTGTGATTGCCTTTCTCTGTGGAAATATCTTCATTGGTATCAATTTTTAAGTAACTCCTAAAAGTGATATGATAGGATATGTGGCTTTTGCTTTCTCACTTACTACAGGTGGCGTGATTACGTCTAGACTCATCTACGGTGCTGCAAATGGCATTGTTTCATTTTTTGCACTAGCGAATATTCCAGTTGTACATGGAGGAGTTCTTCTTTGTCCTCCCATCTGTTGGTAGACTTCTGTTTACTTCCATATCTTGGCTATTGTAATACTGTGCAATGCAGATTTGCCTGCCTGTGTCTTTCCAATTCTCTCTTCTTAGATTATAGGTGGAGGAGTGGGCCTGCTGGATCATATGGTAGCTCAATGTTTACCTTTTTAAGGCACCTCCATTCTGTTCTCATTGGTGGTCCTTTCCAACTTACGTCCCACTTGAAGTTGAGGGTATGCATTTCTCCACAACACCTTCAGCATTTATTGTTTGTAGTTTTCTTGCTGATGGTTATTCTGACAAGTGTGAGCTGATACCTCTTTGTGGTTGAATTCGCATGTGCCTCATAATCCGTTGAAATTGAGCTTGAAGGCATGTCCTTTTTATTTTTCAAGCTGTGATTACCCATTAGTTCTTCAGAGTGTTCTCTTAAAGTATGTGTCACATTTTGAAGTGTTTTGGCCATTACCTCCCTGAAGACATTTTGAGGGCAGGTTTCATTTACAGTTCTGCAGTACTTGTTCCTATGAAATGACCATTAGCACAGGCTTTAAAACTGCCTTTGCAGGTAACTGCCAGAGGGCGGCAGCCTTTCTATGTTCCCCACCCTGGTAACTAGGGAAAAGCCCTTGCGGCCTGTGGTGTTTCTCGGTTATAAATTAGAGTGGAGTGTGCCCGGACAAACCCACACAAGCTGATGTCTCCTTACTTTTGTTGGATTTTTTAATTTAATTTTTATTTTTTATTGGAGTAATTTTCCACTGTGTACATGGACCACTACTTCTTTGTGCATTCCTCGGTTGATAGACATTTTCATTGCTTCCAAGTGTTGGCTATGGTAAATATTGTTGGAGTGCAGGATTGCCAGCCTGTGACTTTTTGATTCTCATTTTCTCAGGTGATAGGCCCAGCAGTGGGTGTGATTGACTGACTGGTAGCACCGTTATTCCCTTTCCAAGCACCTTCTTTGTGTTTTCATTCCTGGCACTTAGCACGTCCCCCTTAGAATCGAGGGTACACGTTTCTCCTCAATCGCTTCAGCATTTATTGTTTGCAGCATTTATGCTAATGGCGCTACTGGCTCCTGTGAGCTGATAGGGTTTTGTAATTTCGGTTTGCATGTCTTTGAAAATTCGTAAAACTCATCATTTTTCTCCGCGGTTTTCTTTTCTGTTAAAAAAAGGAAACAATTGGGAGTACAATATAACTCTTGATATTGTCTTCTTGGAAGGCTGCCCTCTTTTGAAATTTTTGGTCGATCTTCACCTCAGACTTTTTTTAGAGAGCAGATGTCATTTACCGAACTGCAAGTTTGGTGAATATTTAGTGACCTTTAGCAAGGGTTTTAAATCTCCTGTTGTGGGAAGTGGCCTGAAGCAGGCAGCATTTCTCCATTCCCAAATCTGGGTAATAGGGCAGCAGAGCCTTTCTGGAAGTCGTGTTCCTAGGTTGTAAATTACATTGGAATGTGCATGGAGAAAGCCCCATAAGTTTATGTCTCATTATTTCTTCTTGGTTTTAATTTTTTTTTAATTGGGGTAAAGCTTAGAATATTGTTTGTCCTAGGTGAACACAATCTGGTTCATTTGTACATTATATATATCTATTCAAGTACAGATCCTCTTCCCATGTAAAATGTTAACAGAGGGTTACGCAGACCTCCCTTGCTATATGGTCGGTCTTTTTGAGATATGTATATAATATGAGTTTGTATACATATAGTAACTCTAATCTTAACTTATCTATTCCCCCCACCTTTCGTTTTAGATGAGCATAGTTTGTTTTCTAATTCTGTGAGTGTCTTTCTCTGCGGAAATATGTTCATTTGTGTCAGTTATTAGATAACGCCTATAAGTGATATCATAGAATACAGGTCTTTTGCTTTCCAACTTACCTCATCTTTCGTGATTATCTCCAGACTCATTTGTGGTGCCTCAAAGAGCAATGGTTCATTGTCTTCCATGGCTAATATTCCATTGTGTATATGGACCACTTCTTCTTTATCCATTTACCTGTTGTTGGACATTTTGATTGCTTCACTGTCTTGGATATTGTGAATAAGGCTGCACTGCAGCTTTTGCGGCCTGTGTCTTCTCGATTCTTGTCTTCTCAGGTGAGAGGTCCAATGGTGCCCCTGCTGGATTGAATGGTACCTCCATTTTTACTTTTAAACACAGCTGCTTTCTGTTCTCACTATTGGCTGTTACCCCTTTATGTCTCACCAGCAGGTAGAGGGTACACAGTTCTCTAAAACCCCTTCAGCATTTATTGTTTGTAGACATTTTGCTGATGGTCAGTCGACTGGTGTAAGTTGAAACTTTTTGTAGATTAGTTACCATGCGCCTAACACTCCCTGAGGTTGAGCTTTTATCCATTTTCCTTTTTTTAAAAAGAGTGTAAGTAAAACTTAACTCTTCATAATCTCTTCTTGAAACATTTGCCTGTTTTGAATTTTTTTGTCCATTCTCTACTTCAGCACAAATTTTTAGGGCAAGTTTCCTTTACAGCCCTGAGTCCTTGTGAATGTAAAGTGACCATTAGCTGTGACTTTAAAGCTGCTCTTGCAGGAAACGGCCACAAGGTGGCAGCATTTCTCCTTTACCAAATTTGGTTACTAGGGAAACAGAGCCTTAATGGAAGTGGTGTTCTAGGTTGTATATTAGAATGGAAAATGCCAGGAAAAAGCCCTTTAAGTTTATGTCTCATTACTTCTTGTTCATATTTGTAATTTACTTTTAATTTTTTATCCCAGCAAATTTGATTACAATGGTTTGTTTGTTCTAGGTGTGCAAGATGTGGTTCTTTCACACATATACAGTTATCTATTCTTCCTCGCATCCTTTTCCCATGTAGGTTATGAAACAATGTTGAGTAGTCTTCTCCTGGTCTTCCGTACGTCTTTCCTGGTTATATATTTCACATGGTTTGTATATCTCTGTTAACCCCAATATGGTAATGTATCCAATCCTCATCCCTTTCTATTTGGTGAACCATAAGTTTTTTAATGAATCTGTGATTGCCTTTCTCTGTGGAAATATCTTCATTGGTATCAATTTTTAAGTAACTCCTAAAAGTGATATGATAGGATATGTGGCTTTTGCTTTCTCACTTACTACAGGTGGCGTGATTACGTCTAGACTCATCTATGGTGCTGCAAATGGCATTGTTTCATTTTTTTCACTAGCGAATATTCCAGTTGTACATGGAGGAGTTCTTCTTTGTCCTCCCATCTGTTGGTAGACTTCTGTTTACTTCCATATCTTGGCTATTGTAATACTGTACAATGCAGATTTGCCTGCCTGTGTCTTTCCAATTCTCTCTTCTTAGATTATAGGTGGAGGAGTGGGCCTGCTGGATCATATGGTAGCTCAATGTTTACCTTTTTAAGGCACCTCCATTCTGTTCTCATTGGTGGTCCTTTCCAACTTACGTCCCACTTGAAGTTGAGGGTATGCATTTCTCCACAACACCTTCAGCATTTATTGTTTGTAGTTTTCTTGCTGATGGTTATTCTGACAAGTGTGAGCTGATACCTCTTTGTGGTTGAATTCGCATGTGCCTCATAATCCGTTGAAATTGAGCTTGAAGGCATGTCCTTTTTATTTTTCAAGCTGTGATTACCCATTCGTTCTTCAGAGTGTTCTCTTAAAGTATGTGTCACATTTTGAAGTGTTTTGGCCATTACCTCCCTGAAGACATTTTGAGGGCAGGTTTCATTTACAGTTCTGCAGTACTTGTTCCTATGAAATGACCATTAGCACAGGCTTTAAAACTGCCTTTGCAGGTAACTGCCAGAGGGCGGCAGCCTTTCTATGTTTCCCACCCTGGTAACTAGGGAAAAGCCCTTGCGGCCTGTGGTGTTTCTCGGTTATAAATTAGAGTGGAGTGGGCCCGGACAAACCCACACAAGCTGATGTCTCCTTACTTTTGTTGGATTTTTTAATTTAATTTTTATTTTTTATTGGAGTAATTTTCCACTGTGTACGTGGACCACTTCTTCTTTGTGCATTCCTCGGTTGATAGACATTTTCATTGCTTCCAAGTGTTGGCTATGGTAAATATTGTTGGAGTGCAGGATTGCCAGCATGTGACTTTTTGATTCTCATTTTCTCAGGTGATAGGCCCAGCAGTGGGTGTGATTGACTGACTGGTAGCACCGTTTTTCCCTTTCCAAGCACCTTCTTTGTGTTTTCATTCGTGGCACTTAGCACGTCCCCCTTAGAATCGAGGGTACACGTTTCTCCTCAATCGCTTCAGCATTTATTGTTTGCAGCATTTATGCTAATGGTGCTACTGGCTCCTGTGAGCTGATAGGGTTTTGTAATTTCGGTTTGCATGTCTTTGAAAATTCGTAAAACTCATCATTTTTCTCCGCGGTTTTCTTTTCTGTTAAAAAAAGGAAACAATTGGGAGTACAATATAACTCTTGATATTGTCTTCTTGGAAGGCTGCCCTCTTTTGAAATTTTTGGTCGATTTTCACCTCAGACTTTTTTTAGAGAGCAGATGTCATTTACCGAACTGCAAGTTTGGTGAATATTTAGTGACCTTTAGCAAGGGTTTTAAATCTCCTGTTGTGGGAAGTGGCCTGAAGCAGGCAGCATTTCTCCATTCCCAAATCTGGGTAATAGGGCAGCAGAGCCTTTCTGGAAGTCGTGTTCCTAGGTTGTAAATTACATTGGAATGTGCATGGAGAAAGCCCCATAAGTTTATGTCTCATTATTTCTTCTTGGTTTTAATTTTTTTTTAATTGGGGTAAAGCTTAGAATATTGTTTGTCCTAAGTGAACACAATCTGGTTCATTTGTACATTATATATATATCTATTCAAGTACAGATCCTCTTCCCATGTAAAATGTTAACAGAGGGTTACGCAGACCTCCCTTGCTATATGGTCGGTCTTTTTGAGATATGTATATAATATGAGTTTGTATACATATAGTAACACTAATCTTAACTTATCTATTCCCCCCACCTTTCGTTTTAGATGAGCATAGTTTGTTTTCTAATTCTGTGAGTGTCTTTCTCTGCGGAAATATGTTCATTTGTGTCAGTTATTAGATAACGCCTATAAGTGATATCATAGAATACAGGTCTTTTGCTTTCCAACTTACCTCATCTTTCGTGATTATCTCCAGACTCATTTGTGGTGCCTCAAAGAGCAATGGTTCATTGTCTTCCATGGCTAATATTCCATTGTGTATATGGACCACTTCTTCTTTATCCATTTACCTGTTGTTGGACATTTTGATTGCTTCACTGTCTTGGATATTGTGAATAAGGCTGCACTGCAGCTTTTGCGGCCTGTGTCTTCTCGATTCTTGTCTTCTCAGGTGAGAGGTCCAATGGTGCCCCTGCTGGATTGAATGGTACCTCCATTTTTACTTTTAAACACAGCTGCTTTCTGTTCTCACTATTGGCTGTTACCCCTTTATGTCTCACCAGCAGGTAGAGGGTACACAGTTCTCTAAAACCCCTTCAGCATTTATTGTTTGTAGACATTTTGCTGATGGTCAGTCGACTGGTGTAAGTTGAAACTTTTTGTAGATTAGTTACCATGCGTCTAAGACTCCCTGAGGTTGAGCTTTTATCCATTTTCCTTTTTTTAAAAAGAGTGTAAGTAAAACTTAACTCTTCATAATCTCTTCTTGAAACATTTGCCTGTTTTGAATTTTTTTGTCCATTCTCTACTTCAGCACAAATTTTTAGGGCAAGTTTCCTTTACAGCCCTGAGTCCCTGTGAATGTTAAGTGACCATTAGCTGTGACTTTAAAGCTGCTCTTGCAGGAAACGGCCACAAGGTGGCAGCATTTCTCCTTTACCAAATTTGGTTACTAGGGAAACAGAGCCTTAATGGAAGTGGTGTTCTATGTTGTATATTAGAATGGAAAATGCCAGGGAAAAGCCCTTTAAGTTTATGTCTCATTACTTCTTGTTCATATTTGTAATTTACTTTTAATTTTTTATCCCAGCAAATTTGATTACAATGGTTTGTTTGTTCTAGGTGTGCAAGATGTGATTCTTTCACACATATACAGGTATCTATTCTTCCTCGCATCCTTTTCCCATGTAGGTTATGACACAATGTTGAGTAGTCTTCTCCTGGTCTTCCGTACGTCTTTCCTGGTTATATATTTCACATGGTTTGTATATCTCTGTTAACCCCAATACGGTAATGTATCCAATCCTCATCCCTTTCTATTTGGTGAACCATAAGTTTTTTAATGAATCTGTGATTGCCTTTCTCTGTGGAAATATCTTCATTGGTATCAATTTTTAAGTAACTCCTAAAAGTGATATGATAGGATATGTGGCTTTTGCTTTCTCACTTACTACAGGTGGCGTGATTACGTCTAGACTCATCTACGGTGCTGCAAATGGCATTGTTTCATTTTTTTCACTAGCGAATATTCCAGTTGTACATGGAGGAGTTCTTCTTTGTCCTCCCATCTGTTGGTAGACTTCTGTTTACTTCCATATCTTGGCTATTGTAATACTGTGCAATGCAGATTTGCCTGCCTGTGTCTTTCCAATTCTCTCTTCTTAGATTATAGGTGGAGGAGTGGGCCTGCTGGATCATATGGTAGCTCAATGTTTACCTTTTTAAGGCACCTCCATTCTGTTCTCATTGGTGGTCCTTTCCAACTTACGTCCCACTTGAAGTTGAGGGTATGCATTTCTCCACAACACCTTCAGCATTTATTGTTTGTAGTTTTCTTGCTGATGGTTATTCTGACAAGTGTGAGCTGATACCTCTTTGTGGTTGAATTCGCATGTGCCTCATAATCCGTTGAAATTGAGCTTGAAGGCATGTCCTTTTTATTTTTCAAGCTGTGATTACCCATTAGTTCTTCAGAGTGTTCTCTTAAAGTATGTGTCACATTTTGAAGTGTTTTGGCCATTACCTCCCTGAAGACATTTTGAGGGCAGGTTTCATTTACAGTTCTGCAGTACTTGTTCCTATGAAATGACCATTAGCACAGGCTTTAAAACTGCCTTTGCAGGTAACTGCCAGAGGGCGGCAGCCTTTCTATGTTCCCCACCCTGGTAACTAGGGAAAAGCCCTTGCGGCCTGTGGTGTTTCTCGGTTATAAATTAGAGTGGAGTGTGCCCGGACAAACCCACACAAGCTGATGTCTCCTTACTTTTGTTGGATTTTTTAATTTAATTTTTATTTTTTATTGGAGTAATTTTCCACTGTGTACGTGGACCACTTCTTCTTTGTGCATTCCTCGGTTGATAGACATTTTCATTGCTTCCAAGTGTTGGCTATGGTAAATATTGTTGGAGTGCAGGATTGCCAGCATGTGACTTTTTGATTCTCATTTTCTCAGGTGATAGGCCCAGCAGTGGGTGTGATTGACTGACTGGTAGCAACGTTTTTCCCTTTCCAAGCACCTTCTTTGTGTTTTCATTCGTGGCACTTAGCACGTCCCCCTTAGAATCGAGGCTACACGTTTCTCCTCAATCGCTTCAGCATTTATTGTTTGCAGCATTTATGCTAATGGCGCTACTGGCTCCTGTGAGCTGATAGGGTTTTGTAATTTCGGTTTGCATGTCTTTGAAAATTCGTAAAACTCATCATTTTTCACCGCGGTTTTCTTTTCTGTTAAAAAAAGGAAACAATTGGGAGTACAATATAACTCTTGATATTGTCTTCTTGGAAGGCTGCCCTCTTTTGAAATTTTTGGTCGATTTTCACCTCAGACTTTTTTTAGAGAGCAGATGTCATTTACCGAACTGCAAGTTTGGTGAATATTTAGTGACCTTTAGCAAGGGTTTTAAATCTCCTGTTGTGGGAAGTGGCCTGAAGCAGGCAGCATTTCTCCATTCCCAAATCTGGGTAATAGGGCAGCAGAGCCTTTCTGGAAGTCGTGTTCCTAGGTTGTAAATTACATTGGAATGTGCATGGAGAAAGCCCCATAAGTTTATGTCTCATTATTTCTTCTTGGTTTTAATTTTTTTTTAATTGGGGTAAAGCTTAGAATATTGTTTGTCCTAGGTGAACACAATCTGGTTCATTTGTACATTATATATATATCTATTCAAGTACAGATCCTCTTCCCATGTAAAATGTTAACAGAGGGTTACGCAGACCTCCCTTGCTATATGGTCGGTCTTTTTGAGATATGTATATAATATGAGTTTGTATACATATAGTAACACTAATCTTAACTTATCTATTCCCCCCACCTTTCGTTTTAGATGAGCATAGTTTGTTTTCTAATTCTGTGAGTGTCTTTCTCTGCGGAAATATGTTCATTTGTGTCAGTTATTAGATAACGCCTATAAGTGATATCATAGAATACAGGTCTTTTGCTTTCCAACTTACCTCATCTTTCGTGATTATCTCCAGACTCATTTGTGGTGCCTCAAAGAGCAATGGTTCATTGTCTTCCATGGCTAATATTCCATTGTGTATATGGACCACTTCTTCTTTATCCATTTACCTGTTGTTGGACATTTTGATTGCTTCACTGTCTTGGATATTGTGAATAAGGCTGCACTGCAGCTTTTGCGGCCTGTGTCTTCTCGATTCTTGTCTTCTCAGGTGAGAGGTCCAATGGTGCCCCTGCTGGATTGAATGGTACCTCCATTTTTACTTTTAAACACAGCTGCTTTCTGTTCTCACTATTGGCTGTTACCCCTTTATGTCTCACCAGCAGGTAGAGGGTACACAGTTCTCTAAAACCCCTTCAGCATTTATTGTTTGTAGACATTTTGCTGATGGTCAGTCGACTGGTGTAAGTTGAAACTTTTTGTAGATTAGTTACCATGCGTCTAAGACTCCCTGAGGTTGAGCTTTTATCCATTTTCCTTTTTTTAAAAAGAGTGTAAGTAAAACTTAACTCTTCATAATCTCTTCTTGAAACATTTGCCTGTTTTGAATTTTTTTGTCCATTCTCTACTTCAGCACAAATTTTTAGGGCAAGTTTCCTTTACAGCCCTGAGTCCCTGTGAATGTTAAGTGACCATTAGCTGTGACTTTAAAGCTGCTCTTGCAGGAAACGGCCACAAGGTGGCAGCATTTCTCCTTTACCAAATTTGGTTACTAGGGAAACAGAGCCTTAATGGAAGTGGTGTTCTATGTTGTATATTAGAATGGAAAATGCCAGGGAAAAGCCCTTTAAGTTTATGTCTCATTACTTCTTGTTCATATTTGTAATTTACTTTTAATTTTTTATCCCAGCAAATTTGATTACAATGGTTTGTTTGTTCTAGGTGTGCAAGATGTGATTCTTTCACACATATACAGGTATCTATTCTTCCTCGCATCCTTTTCCCATGTAGGTTATGACACAATGTTGAGTAGTCTTCTCCTGGTCTTCCGTACGTCTTTCCTGGTTATATATTTCACATGGTTTGTATATCTCTGTTAACCCCAATACGGTAATGTATCCAATCCTCATCCCTTTCTATTTGGTGAACCAT
The DNA here is from genome assembly GCF_965194825.1 of Balaenoptera physalus. Classification (NCBI taxonomy): domain Eukaryota; kingdom Metazoa; phylum Chordata; class Mammalia; order Artiodactyla; family Balaenopteridae; genus Balaenoptera; species Balaenoptera physalus. Next base: position 23,964 of record NW_028124563.1, read on the forward strand.
AAGTTTTTTAATGAATCTGTGATTGCCTTTCTCTGTGGAAATATCTTCATTGGTATCAATTTTTAAGTAACTCCTAAAAGTGATATGATAGGATATGTGGCTTTTGCTTTCTCACTTACTACAGGTGGCGTGATTACGTCTAGACTCATCTACGGTGCTGCAAATGGCATTGTTTCATTTTTTTCACTAGCGAATATTCCAGTTGTACATGGAGGAGTTCTTCTTTGTCCTCCCATCTGTTGGTAGACTTCTGTTTACTTCCATATCTTGGCTATTGTAATACTGTGCAATGCAGATTTGCCTGCCTGTGTCTTTCCAATTCTCTCTTCTTAGATTATAGGTGGAGGAGTGGGCCTGCTGGATCATATGGTAGCTCAATGTTTACCTTTTTAAGGCACCTCCATTCTGTTCTCATTGGTGGTCCTTTCCAACTTACGTCCCACTTGAAGTTGAGGGTATGCATTTCTCCACAACACCTTCAGCATTTATTGTTTGTAGTTTTCTTGCTGATGGTTATTCTGACAAGTGTGAGCTGATACCTCTTTGTGGTTGAATTCGCATGTGCCTCATAATCCGTTGAAATTGAGCTTGAAGGCATGTCCTTTTTATTTTTCAAGCTGTGATTACCCATTAGTTCTTCAGAGTGTTCTCTTAAAGTATGTGTCACATTTTGAAGTGTTTTGGCCATTACCTCCCTGAAGACATTTTGAGGGCAGGTTTCATTTACAGTTCTGCAGTACTTGTTCCTATGAAATGACCATTAGCACAGGCTTTAAAACTGCCTTTGCAGGTAACTGCCAGAGGGCGGCAGCCTTTCTATGTTCCCCACCCTGGTAACTAGGGAAAAGCCCTTGCGGCCTGTGGTGTTTCTCGGTTATAAATTAGAGTGGAGTGTGCCCGGACAAACCCACACAAGCTGATGTCTCCTTACTTTTGTTGGATTTTTTAATTTAATTTTTATTTTTTATTGGAGTAATTTTCCACTGTGTACGTGGACCACTTCTTCTTTGTGCATTCCTCGGTTGATAGACATTTTCATTGCTTCCAAGTGTTGGCTATGGTAAATATTGTTGGAGTGCAGGATTGCCAGCATGTGACTTTTTGATTCTCATTTTCTCAGGTGATAGGCCCAGCAGTGGGTGTGATTGACTGACTGGTAGCAACGTTTTTCCCTTTCCAAGCACCTTCTTTGTGTTTTCATTCGTGGCACTTAGCACGTCCCCCTTAGAATCGAGGCTACACGTTTCTCCTCAATCGCTTCAGCATTTATTGTTTGCAGCATTTATGCTAATGGCGCTACTGGCTCCTGTGAGCTGATAGGGTTTTGTAATTTCGGTTTGCATGTCTTTGAAAATTCGTAAAACTCATCATTTTTCACCGCGGTTTTCTTTTCTGTTAAAAAAAGGAAACAATTGGGAGTACAATATAACTCTTGATATTGTCTTCTTGGAAGGCTGCCCTCTTTTGAAATTTTTGGTCGATTTTCACCTCAGACTTTTTTTAGAGAGCAGATGTCATTTACCGAACTGCAAGTTTGGTGAATATTTAGTGACCTTTAGCAAGGGTTTTAAATCTCCTGTTGTGGGAAGTGGCCTGAAGCAGGCAGCATTTCTCCATTCCCAAATCTGGGTAATAGGGCAGCAGAGCCTTTCTGGAAGTCGTGTTCCTAGGTTGTAAATTACATTGGAATGTGCATGGAGAAAGCCCCATAAGTTTATGTCTCATTATTTCTTCTTGGTTTTAATTTTTTTTTAATTGGGGTAAAGCTTAGAATATTGTTTGTCCTAGGTGAACACAATCTGGTTCATTTGTACATTATATATATATCTATTCAAGTACAGATCCTCTTCCCATGTAAAATGTTAACAGAGGGTTACGCAGACCTCCCTTGCTATATGGTCGGTCTTTTTGAGATATGTATATAATATGAGTTTGTATACATATAGTAACACTAATCTTAACTTATCTATTCCCCCCACCTTTCGTTTTAGATGAGCATAGTTTGTTTTCTAATTCTGTGAGTGTCTTTCTCTGCGGAAATATGTTCATTTGTGTCAGTTATTAGATAACGCCTATAAGTGATATCATAGAATACAGGTCTTTTGCTTTCCAACTTACCTCATCTTTCGTGATTATCTCCAGACTCATTTGTGGTGCCTCAAAGAGCAATGGTTCATTGTCTTCCATGGCTAATATTCCATTGTGTATATGGACCACTTCTTCTTTATCCATTTACCTGTTGTTGGACATTTTGATTGCTTCACTGTCTTGGATATTGTGAATAAGGCTGCACTGCAGCTTTTGCGGCCTGTGTCTTCTCGATTCTTGTCTTCTCAGGTGAGAGGTCCAATGGTGCCCCTGCTGGATTGAATGGTACCTCCATTTTTACTTTTAAACACAGCTGCTTTCTGTTCTCACTATTGGCTGTTACCCCTTTATGTCTCACCAGCAGGTAGAGGGTACACAGTTCTCTAAAACCCCTTCAGCATTTATTGTTTGTAGACATTTTGCTGATGGTCAGTCGACTGGTGTAAGTTGAAACTTTTTGTAGATTAGTTACCATGCGTCTAAGACTCCCTGAGGTTGAGCTTTTATCCATTTTCCTTTTTTTAAAAAGAGTGTAAGTAAAACTTAACTCTTCATAATCTCTTCTTGAAACATTTGCCTGTTTTGAATTTTTTTGTCCATTCTCTACTTCAGCACAAATTTTTAGGGCAAGTTTCCTTTACAGCCCTGAGTCCCTGTGAATGTTAAGTGACCATTAGCTGTGACTTTAAAGCTGCTCTTGCAGGAAACGGCCACAAGGTGGCAGCATTTCTCCTTTACCAAATTTGGTTACTAGGGAAACAGAGCCTTAATGGAAGTGGTGTTCTAGGTTGTATATTAGAATGGAAAATGCCAGGGAAAAGCCCTTTAAGTTTATGTCTCATTACTTCTTGTTCATATTTGTAATTTACTTTTAATTTTTTATCCCAGCAAATTTGATTACAATGGTTTGTTTGTTCTAGGTGTGCAAGATGTGATTCTTTCACACATATACAGGTATCTATTCTTCCTCGCATCCTTTTCCCATGTAGGTTATGACACAATGTTGAGTAGTCTTCTCCTGGTCTTCCGTACGTCTTTCCTGGTTATATATTTCACATGGTTTGTATATCTCTGTTAACCCCAATACGGTAATGTATCCAATCCTCATCCCTTTCTATTTGGTGAACCATAAGTTTTTTAATGAATCTGTGATTGCCTTTCTCTGTGGAAATATCTTCATTGGTATCAATTTTTAAGTAACTCCTAAAAGTGATATGATAGGATATGTGGCTTTTGCTTTCTCACTTACTACAGGTGGCGTGATTACGTCTAGACTCATCTACGGTGCTGCAAATGGCATTGTTTCATTTTTTTCACTAGCGAATATTCCAGTTGTACATGGAGGAGTTCTTCTTTGTCCTCCCATCTGTTGGTAGACTTCTGTTTACTTCCATATCTTGGCTATTGTAATACTGTGCAATGCAGATTTGCCTGCCTGTGTCTTTCCAATTCTCTCTTCTTAGATTATAGGTGGAGGAGTGGGCCTGCTGGATCATATGGTAGCTCAATGTTTACCTTTTTAAGGCACCTCCATTCTGTTCTCATTGGTGGTCCTTTCCAACTTACGTCCCACTTGAAGTTGAGGGTATGCATTTCTCCACAACACCTTCAGCATTTATTGTTTGTAGTTTTCTTGCTGATGGTTATTCTGACAAGTGTGAGCTGATACCTCTTTGTGGTTGAATTCGCATGTGCCTCATAATCCGTTGAAATTGAGCTTGAAGGCATGTCCTTTTTATTTTTCAAGCTGTGATTACCCATTAGTTCTTCAGAGTGTTCTCTTAAAGTATGTGTCACATTTTGAAGTGTTTTGGCCATTACCTCCCTGAAGACATTTTGAGGGCAGGTTTCATTTACAGTTCTGCAGTACTTGTTCCTATGAAATGACCATTAGCACAGGCTTTAAAACTGCCTTTGCAGGTAACTGCCAGAGGGCGGCAGCCTTTCTATGTTCCCCACCCTGGTAACTAGGGAAAAGCCCTTGCGGCCTGTGGTGTTTCTCGGTTATAAATTAGAGTGGAGTGTGCCCGGACAAACCCACACAAGCTGATGTCTCCTTACTTTTGTTGGATTTTTTAATTTAATTTTTATTTTTTATTGGAGTAATTTTCCACTGTGTACGTGGACCACTTCTTCTTTGTGCATTCCTCGGTTGATAGACATTTTCATTGCTTCCAAGTGTTGGCTATGGTAAATATTGTTGGAGTGCAGGATTGCCAGCATGTGACTTTTTGATTCTCATTTTCTCAGGTGATAGGCCCAGCAGTGGGTGTGATTGACTGACTGGTAGCAACGTTTTTCCCTTTCCAAGCACCTTCTTTGTGTTTTCATTCGTGGCACTTAGCACGTCCCCCTTAGAATCGAGGCTACACGTTTCTCCTCAATCGCTTCAGCATTTATTGTTTGCAGCATTTATGCTAATGGCGCTACTGGCTCCTGTGAGCTGATAGGGTTTTGTAATTTCGGTTTGCATGTCTTTGAAAATTCGTAAAACTCATCATTTTTCACCGCGGTTTTCTTTTCTGTTAAAAAAAGGAAACAATTGGGAGTACAATATAACTCTTGATATTGTCTTCTTGGAAGGCTGCCCTCTTTTGAAATTTTTGGTCGATTTTCACCTCAGACTTTTTTTAGAGAGCAGATGTCATTTACCGAACTGCAAGTTTGGTGAATATTTAGTGACCTTTAGCAAGGGTTTTAAATCTCCTGTTGTGGGAAGTGGCCTGAAGCAGGCAGCATTTCTCCATTCCCAAATCTGGGTAATAGGGCAGCAGAGCCTTTCTGGAAGTCGTGTTCCTAGGTTGTAAATTACATTGGAATGTGCATGGAGAAAGCCCCATAAGTTTATGTCTCATTATTTCTTCTTGGTTTTAATTTTTTTTTAATTGGGGTAAAGCTTAGAATATTGTTTGTCCTAGGTGAACACAATCTGGTTCATTTGTACATTATATATATATCTATTCAAGTACAGATCCTCTTCCCATGTAAAATGTTAACAGAGGGTTACGCAGACCTCCCTTGCTATATGGTCGGTCTTTTTGAGATATGTATATAATATGAGTTTGTATACATATAGTAACACTAATCTTAACTTATCTATTCCCCCCACCTTTCGTTTTAGATGAGCATAGTTTGTTTTCTAATTCTGTGAGTGTCTTTCTCTGCGGAAATATGTTCATTTGTGTCAGTTATTAGATAACGCCTATAAGTGATATCATAGAATACAGGTCTTTTGCTTTCCAACTTACCTCATCTTTCGTGATTATCTCCAGACTCATTTGTGGTGCCTCAAAGAGCAATGGTTCATTGTCTTCCATGGCTAATATTCCATTGTGTATATGGACCACTTCTTCTTTATCCATTTACCTGTTGTTGGACATTTTGATTGCTTCACTGTCTTGGATATTGTGAATAAGGCTGCACTGCAGCTTTTGCGGCCTGTGTCTTCTCGATTCTTGTCTTCTCAGGTGAGAGGTCCAATGGTGCCCCTGCTGGATTGAATGGTACCTCCATTTTTACTTTTAAACACAGCTGCTTTCTGTTCTCACTATTGGCTGTTACCCCTTTATGTCTCACCAGCAGGTAGAGGGTACACAGTTCTCTAAAACCCCTTCAGCATTTATTGTTTGTAGACATTTTGCTGATGGTCAGTCGACTGGTGTAAGTTGAAACTTTTTGTAGATTAGTTACCATGCGTCTAAGACTCCCTGAGGTTGAGCTTTTATCCATTTTCCTTTTTTTAAAAAGAGTGTAAGTAAAACTTAACTCTTCATAATCTCTTCTTGAAACATTTGCCTGTTTTGAATTTTTTTGTCCATTCTCTACTTCAGCACAAATTTTTAGGGCAAGTTTCCTTTACAGCCCTGAGTCCCTGTGAATGTTAAGTGACCATTAGCTGTGACTTTAAAGCTGCTCTTGCAGGAAACGGCCACAAGGTGGCAGCATTTCTCCTTTACCAAATTTGGTTACTAGGGAAACAGAGCCTTAATGGAAGTGGTGTTCTATGTTGTATATTAGAATGGAAAATGCCAGGGAAAAGCCCTTTAAGTTTATGTCTCATTACTTCTTGTTCATATTTGTAATTTACTTTTAATTTTTTATCCCAGCAAATTTGATTACAATGGTTTGTTTGTTCTAGGTGTGCAAGATGTGATTCTTTCACACATATACAGGTATCTATTCTTCCTCGCATCCTTTTCCCATGTAGGTTATGACACAATGTTGAGTAGTCTTCTCCTGGTCTTCCGTACGTCTTTCCTGGTTATATATTTCACATGGTTTGTATATCTCTGTTAACCCCAATACGGTAATGTATCCAATCCTCATCCCTTTCTATTTGGTGAACCATAAGTTTTTTAATGAATCTGTGATTGCCTTTCTCTGTGGAAATATCTTCATTGGTATCAATTTTTAAGTAACTCCTAAAAGTGATATGATAGGATATGTGGCTTTTGCTTTCTCACTTACTACAGGTGGCGTGATTACGTCTAGACTCATCTACGGTGCTGCAAATGGCATTGTTTCATTTTTTTCACTAGCGAATATTCCAGTTGTACATGGAGGAGTTCTTCTTTGTCCTCCCATCTGTTGGTAGACTTCTGTTTACTTCCATATCTTGGCTATTGTAATACTGTGCAATGCAGATTTGCCTGCCTGTGTCTTTCCAATTCTCTCTTCTTAGATTATAGGTGGAGGAGTGGGCCTGCTGGATCATATGGTAGCTCAATGTTTACCTTTTTAAGGCACCTCCATTCTGTTCTCATTGGTGGTCCTTTCCAACTTACGTCCCACTTGAAGTTGAGGGTATGCATTTCTCCACAACACCTTCAGCATTTATTGTTTGTAGTTTTCTTGCTGATGGTTATTCTGACAAGTGTGAGCTGATACCTCTTTGTGGTTGAATTCGCATGTGCCTCATAATCCGTTGAAATTGAGCTTGAAGGCATGTCCTTTTTATTTTTCAAGCTGTGATTACCCATTAGTTCTTCAGAGTGTTCTCTTAAAGTATGTGTCACATTTTGAAGTGTTTTGGCCATTACCTCCCTGAAGACATTTTGAGGGCAGGTTTCATTTACAGTTCTGCAGTACTTGTTCCTATGAAATGACCATTAGCACAGGCTTTAAAACTGCCTTTGCAGGTAACTGCCAGAGGGCGGCAGCCTTTCTATGTTCCCCACCCTGGTAACTAGGGAAAAGCCCTTGCGGCCTGTGGTGTTTCTCGGTTATAAATTAGAGTGGAGTGTGCCCGGACAAACCCACACAAGCTGATGTCTCCTTACTTTTGTTGGATTTTTTAATTTAATTTTTATTTTTTATTGGAGTAATTTTCCACTGTGTACGTGGACCACTTCTTCTTTGTGCATTCCTCGGTTGATAGACATTTTCATTGCTTCCAAGTGTTGGCTATGGTAAATATTGTTGGAGTGCAGGATTGCCAGCATGTGACTTTTTGATTCTCATTTTCTCAGGTGATAGGCCCAGCAGTGGGTGTGATTGACTGACTGGTAGCAACGTTTTTCCCTTTCCAAGCACCTTCTTTGTGTTTTCATTCGTGGCACTTAGCACGTCCCCCTTAGAATCGAGGCTACACGTTTCTCCTCAATCGCTTCAGCATTTATTGTTTGCAGCATTTATGCTAATGGCGCTACTGGCTCCTGTGAGCTGATAGGGTTTTGTAATTTCGGTTTGCATGTCTTTGAAAATTCGTAAAACTCATCATTTTTCACCGCGGTTTTCTTTTCTGTTAAAAAAAGGAAACAATTGGGAGTACAATATAACTCTTGATATTGTCTTCTTGGAAGGCTGCCCTCTTTTGAAATTTTTGGTCGATTTTCACCTCAGACTTTTTTTAGAGAGCAGATGTCATTTACCGAACTGCAAGTTTGGTGAATATTTAGTGACCTTTAGCAAGGGTTTTAAATCTCCTGTTGTGGGAAGTGGCCTGAAGCAGGCAGCATTTCTCCATTCCCAAATCTGGGTAATAGGGCAGCAGAGCCTTTCTGGAAGTCGTGTTCCTAGGTTGTAAATTACATTGGAATGTGCATGGAGAAAGCCCCATAAGTTTATGTCTCATTATTTCTTCTTGGTTTTAATTTTTTTTTAATTGGGGTAAAGCTTAGAATATTGTTTGTCCTAGGTGAACACAATCTGGTTCATTTGTACATTATATATATATCTATTCAAGTACAGATCCTCTTCCCATGTAAAATGTTAACAGAGGGTTACGCAGACCTCCCTTGCTATATGGTCGGTCTTTTTGAGATATGTATATAATATGAGTTTGTATACATATAGTAACACTAATCTTAACTTATCTATTCCCCCCACCTTTCGTTTTAGATGAGCATAGTTTGTTTTCTAATTCTGTGAGTGTCTTTCTCTGCGGAAATATGTTCATTTGTGTCAGTTATTAGATAACGCCTATAAGTGATATCATAGAATACAGGTCTTTTGCTTTCCAACTTACCTCATCTTTCGTGATTATCTCCAGACTCATTTGTGGTGCCTCAAAGAGCAATGGTTCATTGTCTTCCATGGCTAATATTCCATTGTGTATATGGACCACTTCTTCTTTATCCATTTACCTGTTGTTGGACATTTTGATTGCTTCACTGTCTTGGATATTGTGAATAAGGCTGCACTGCAGCTTTTGCGGCCTGTGTCTTCTCGATTCTTGTCTTCTCAGGTGAGAGGTCCAATGGTGCCCCTGCTGGATTGAATGGTACCTCCATTTTTACTTTTAAACACAGCTGCTTTCTGTTCTCACTATTGGCTGTTACCCCTTTATGTCTCACCAGCAGGTAGAGGGTACACAGTTCTCTAAAACCCCTTCAGCATTTATTGTTTGTAGACATTTTGCTGATGGTCAGTCGACTGGTGTAAGTTGAAACTTTTTGTAGATTAGTTACCATGCGTCTAAGACTCCCTGAGGTTGAGCTTTTATCCATTTTCCTTTTTTTAAAAAGAGTGTAAGTAAAACTTAACTCTTCATAATCTCTTCTTGAAACATTTGCCTGTTTTGAATTTTTTTGTCCATTCTCTACTTCAGCACAAATTTTTAGGGCAAGTTTCCTTTACAGCCCTGAGTCCCTGTGAATGTTAAGTGACCATTAGCTGTGACTTTAAAGCTGCTCTTGCAGGAAACGGCCACAAGGTGGCAGCATTTCTCCTTTACCAAATTTGGTTACTAGGGAAACAGAGCCTTAATGGAAGTGGTGTTCTAGGTTGTATATTAGAATGGAAAATGCCAGGGAAAAGCCCTTTAAGTTTATGTCTCATTACTTCTTGTTCATATTTGTAATTTACTTTTAATTTTTTATCCCAGCAAATTTGATTACAATGGTTTGTTTGTTCTAGGTGTGCAAGATGTGATTCTTTCACACATATACAGGTATCTATTCTTCCTCGCATCCTTTTCCCATGTAGGTTATGACACAATGTTGAGTAGTCTTCTCCTGGTCTTCCGTACGTCTTTCCTGGTTATATATTTCACATGGTTTGTATATCTCTGTTAACCCCAATACGGTAATGTATCCAATCCTCATCCCTTTCTATTTGGTGAACCATAAGTTTTTTAATGAATCTGTGATTGCCTTTCTCTGTGGAAATATCTTCATTGGTATCAATTTTTAAGTAACTCCTAAAAGTGATATGATAGGATATGTGGCTTTTGCTTTCTCACTTACTACAGGTGGCGTGATTACGTCTAGACTCATCTACGGTGCTGCAAATGGCATTGTTTCATTTTTTTCACTAGCGAATATTCCAGTTGTACATGGAGGAGTTCTTCTTTGTCCTCCCATCTGTTGGTAGACTTCTGTTTACTTCCATATCTTGGCTATTGTAATACTGTGCAATGCAGATTTGCCTGCCTGTGTCTTTCCAATTCTCTCTTCTTAGATTATAGGTGGAGGAGTGGGCCTGCTGGATCATATGGTAGCTCAATGTTTACCTTTTTAAGGCACCTCCATTCTGTTCTCATTGGTGGTCCTTTCCAACTTACGTCCCACTTGAAGTTGAGGGTATGCATTTCTCCACAACACCTTCAGCATTTATTGTTTGTAGTTTTCTTGCTGATGGTTATTCTGACAAGTGTGAGCTGATACCTCTTTGTGGTTGAATTCGCATGTGCCTCATAATCCGTTGAAATTGAGCTTGAAGGCATGTCCTTTTTATTTTTCAAGCTGTGATTACCCATTAGTTCTTCAGAGTGTTCTCTTAAAGTATGTGTCACATTTTGAAGTGTTTTGGCCATTACCTCCCTGAAGACATTTTGAGGGCAGGTTTCATTTACAGTTCTGCAGTACTTGTTCCTATGAAATGACCATTAGCACAGGCTTTAAAACTGCCTTTGCAGGTAACTGCCAGAGGGCGGCAGCCTTTCTATGTTCCCCACCCTGGTAACTAGGGAAAAGCCCTTGCGGCCTGTGGTGTTTCTCGGTTATAAATTAGAGTGGAGTGTGCCCGGACAAACCCACACAAGCTGATGTCTCCTTACTTTTGTTGGATTTTTTAATTTAATTTTTATTTTTTATTGGAGTAATTTTCCACTGTGTACGTGGACCACTTCTTCTTTGTGCATTCCTCGGTTGATAGACATTTTCATTGCTTCCAAGTGTTGGCTATGGTAAATATTGTTGGAGTGCAGGATTGCCAGCATGTGACTTTTTGATTCTCATTTTCTCAGGTGATAGGCCCAGCAGTGGGTGTGATTGACTGACTGGTAGCAACGTTTTTCCCTTTCCAAGCACCTTCTTTGTGTTTTCATTCGTGGCACTTAGCACGTCCCCCTTAGAATCGAGGCTACACGTTTCTCCTCAATCGCTTCAGCATTTATTGTTTGCAGCATTTATGCTAATGGCGCTACTGGCTCCTGTGAGCTGATAGGGTTTTGTAATTTCGGTTTGCATGTCTTTGAAAATTCGTAAAACTCATCATTTTTCACCGCGGTTTTCTTTTCTGTTAAAAAAAGGAAACAATTGGGAGTACAATATAACTCTTGATATTGTCTTCTTGGAAGGCTGCCCTCTTTTGAAATTTTTGGTCGATTTTCACCTCAGACTTTTTTTAGAGAGCAGATGTCATTTACCGAACTGCAAGTTTGGTGAATATTTAGTGACCTTTAGCAAGGGTTTTAAATCTCCTGTTGTGGGAAGTGGCCTGAAGCAGGCAGCATTTCTCCATTCCCAAATCTGGGTAATAGGGCAGCAGAGCCTTTCTGGAAGTCGTGTTCCTAGGTTGTAAATTACATTGGAATGTGCATGGAGAAAGCCCCATAAGTTTATGTCTCATTATTTCTTCTTGGTTTTAATTTTTTTTTAATTGGGGTAAAGCTTAGAATATTGTTTGTCCTAGGTGAACACAATCTGGTTCATTTGTACATTATATATATATCTATTCAAGTACAGATCCTCTTCCCATGTAAAATGTTAACAGAGGGTTACGCAGACCTCCCTTGCTATATGGTCGGTCTTTTTGAGATATGTATATAATATGAGTTTGTATACATATAGTAACACTAATCTTAACTTATCTATTCCCCCCACCTTTCGTTTTAGATGAGCATAGTTTGTTTTCTAATTCTGTGAGTGTCTTTCTCTGCGGAAATATGTTCATTTGTGTCAGTTATTAGATAACGCCTATAAGTGATATCATAGAATACAGGTCTTTTGCTTTCCAACTTACCTCATCTTTCGTGATTATCTCCAGACTCATTTGTGGTGCCTCAAAGAGCAATGGTTCATTGTCTTCCATGGCTAATATTCCATTGTGTATATGGACCACTTCTTCTTTATCCATTTACCTGTTGTTGGACATTTTGATTGCTTCACTGTCTTGGATATTGTGAATAAGGCTGCACTGCAGCTTTTGCGGCCTGTGTCTTCTCGATTCTTGTCTTCTCAGGTGAGAGGTCCAATGGTGCCCCTGCTGGATTGAATGGTACCTCCATTTTTACTTTTAAACACAGCTGCTTTCTGTTCTCACTATTGGCTGTTACCCCTTTATGTCTCACCAGCAGGTAGAGGGTACACAGTTCTCTAAAACCCCTTCAGCATTTATTGTTTGTAGACATTTTGCTGATGGTCAGTCGACTGGTGTAAGTTGAAACTTTTTGTAGATTAGTTACCATGCGTCTAAGACTCCCTGAGGTTGAGCTTTTATCCATTTTCCTTTTTTTAAAAAGAGTGTAAGTAAAACTTAACTCTTCATAATCTCTTCTTGAAACATTTGCCTGTTTTGAATTTTTTTGTCCATTCTCTACTTCAGCACAAATTTTTAGGGCAAGTTTCCTTTACAGCCCTGAGTCCCTGTGAATGTTAAGTGACCATTAGCTGTGACTTTAAAGCTGCTCTTGCAGGAAACGGCCACAAGGTGGCAGCATTTCTCCTTTACCAAATTTGGTTACTAGGGAAACAGAGCCTTAATGGAAGTGGTGTTCTATGTTGTATATTAGAATGGAAAATGCCAGGGAAAAGCCCTTTAAGTTTATGTCTCATTACTTCTTGTTCATATTTGTAATTTACTTTTAATTTTTTATCCCAGCAAATTTGATTACAATGGTTTGTTTGTTCTAGGTGTGCAAGATGTGATTCTTTCACACATATACAGGTATCTATTCTTCCTCGCATCCTTTTCCCATGTAGGTTATGACACAATGTTGAGTAGTCTTCTCCTGGTCTTCCGTACGTCTTTCCTGGTTATATATTTCACATGGTTTGTATATCTCTGTTAACCCCAATACGGTAATGTATCCAATCCTCATCCCTTTCTATTTGGTGAACCATAAGTTTTTTAATGAATCTGTGATTGCCTTTCTCTGTGGAAATATCTTCATTGGTATCAATTTTTAAGTAACTCCTAAAAGTGATATGATAGGATATGTGGCTTTTGCTTTCTCACTTACTACAGGTGGCGTGATTACGTCTAGACTCATCTACGGTGCTGCAAATGGCATTGTTTCATTTTTTTCACTAGCGAATATTCCAGTTGTACATGGAGGAGTTCTTCTTTGTCCTCCCATCTGTTGGTAGACTTCTGTTTACTTCCATATCTTGGCTATTGTAATACTGTGCAATGCAGATTTGCCTGCCTGTGTCTTTCCAATTCTCTCTTCTTAGATTATAGGTGGAGGAGTGGGCCTGCTGGATCATATGGTAGCTCAATGTTTACCTTTTTAAGGCACCTCCATTCTGTTCTCATTGGTGGTCCTTTCCAACTTACGTCCCACTTGAAGTTGAGGGTATGCATTTCTCCACAACACCTTCAGCATTTATTGTTTGTAGTTTTCTTGCTGATGGTTATTCTGACAAGTGTGAGCTGATACCTCTTTGTGGTTGAATTCGCATGTGCCTCATAATCCGTTGAAATTGAGCTTGAAGGCATGTCCTTTTTATTTTTCAAGCTGTGATTACCCATTAGTTCTTCAGAGTGTTCTCTTAAAGTATGTGTCACATTTTGAAGTGTTTTGGCCATTACCTCCCTGAAGACATTTTGAGGGCAGGTTTCATTTACAGTTCTGCAGTACTTGTTCCTATGAAATGACCATTAGCACAGGCTTTAAAACTGCCTTTGCAGGTAACTGCCAGAGGGCGGCAGCCTTTCTATGTTCCCCACCCTGGTAACTAGGGAAAAGCCCTTGCGGCCTGTGGTGTTTCTCGGTTATAAATTAGAGTGGAGTGTGCCCGGACAAACCCACACAAGCTGATGTCTCCTTACTTTTGTTGGATTTTTTAATTTAATTTTTATTTTTTATTGGAGTAATTTTCCACTGTGTACGTGGACCACTTCTTCTTTGTGCATTCCTCGGTTGATAGACATTTTCATTGCTTCCAAGTGTTGGCTATGGTAAATATTGTTGGAGTGCAGGATTGCCAGCATGTGACTTTTTGATTCTCATTTTCTCAGGTGATAGGCCCAGCAGTGGGTGTGATTGACTGACTGGTAGCAACGTTTTTCCCTTTCCAAGCACCTTCTTTGTGTTTTCATTCGTGGCACTTAGCACGTCCCCCTTAGAATCGAGGCTACACGTTTCTCCTCAATCGCTTCAGCATTTATTGTTTGCAGCATTTATGCTAATGGCGCTACTGGCTCCTGTGAGCTGATAGGGTTTTGTAATTTCGGTTTGCATGTCTTTGAAAATTCGTAAAACTCATCATTTTTCACCGCGGTTTTCTTTTCTGTTAAAAAAAGGAAACAATTGGGAGTACAATATAACTCTTGATATTGTCTTCTTGGAAGGCTGCCCTCTTTTGAAATTTTTGGTCGATTTTCACCTCAGACTTTTTTTAGAGAGCAGATGTCATTTACCGAACTGCAAGTTTGGTGAATATTTAGTGACCTTTAGCAAGGGTTTTAAATCTCCTGTTGTGGGAAGTGGCCTGAAGCAGGCAGCATTTCTCCATTCCCAAATCTGGGTAATAGGGCAGCAGAGCCTTTCTGGAAGTCGTGTTCCTAGGTTGTAAATTACATTGGAATGTGCATGGAGAAAGCCCCATAAGTTTATGTCTCATTATTTCTTCTTGGTTTTAATTTTTTTTTAATTGGGGTAAAGCTTAGAATATTGTTTGTCCTAGGTGAACACAATCTGGTTCATTTGTACATTATATATATATCTATTCAAGTACAGATCCTCTTCCCATGTAAAATGTTAACAGAGGGTTACGCAGACCTCCCTTGCTATATGGTCGGTCTTTTTGAGATATGTATATAATATGAGTTTGTATACATATAGTAACACTAATCTTAACTTATCTATTCCCCCCACCTTTCGTTTTAGATGAGCATAGTTTGTTTTCTAATTCTGTGAGTGTCTTTCTCTGCGGAAATATGTTCATTTGTGTCAGTTATTAGATAACGCCTATAAGTGATATCATAGAATACAGGTCTTTTGCTTTCCAACTTACCTCATCTTTCGTGATTATCTCCAGACTCATTTGTGGTGCCTCAAAGAGCAATGGTTCATTGTCTTCCATGGCTAATATTCCATTGTGTATATGGACCACTTCTTCTTTATCCATTTACCTGTTGTTGGACATTTTGATTGCTTCACTGTCTTGGATATTGTGAATAAGGCTGCACTGCAGCTTTTGCGGCCTGTGTCTTCTCGATTCTTGTCTTCTCAGGTGAGAGGTCCAATGGTGCCCCTGCTGGATTGAATGGTACCTCCATTTTTACTTTTAAACACAGCTGCTTTCTGTTCTCACTATTGGCTGTTACCCCTTTATGTCTCACCAGCAGGTAGAGGGTACACAGTTCTCTAAAACCCCTTCAGCATTTATTGTTTGTAGACATTTTGCTGATGGTCAGTCGACTGGTGTAAGTTGAAACTTTTTGTAGATTAGTTACCATGCGTCTAAGACTCCCTGAGGTTGAGCTTTTATCCATTTTCCTTTTTTTAAAAAGAGTGTAAGTAAAACTTAACTCTTCATAATCTCTTCTTGAAACATTTGCCTGTTTTGAATTTTTTTGTCCATTCTCTACTTCAGCACAAATTTTTAGGGCAAGTTTCCTTTACAGCCCTGAGTCCCTGTGAATGTTAAGTGACCATTAGCTGTGACTTTAAAGCTGCTCTTGCAGGAAACGGCCACAAGGTGGCAGCATTTCTCCTTTACCAAATTTGGTTACTAGGGAAACAGAGCCTTAATGGAAGTGGTGTTCTATGTTGTATATTAGAATGGAAAATGCCAGGGAAAAGCCCTTTAAGTTTATGTCTCATTACTTCTTGTTCATATTTGTAATTTACTTTTAATTTTTTATCCCAGCAAATTTGATTACAATGGTTTGTTTGTTCTAGGTGTGCAAGATGTGATTCTTTCACACATATACAGGTATCTATTCTTCCTCGCATCCTTTTCCCATGTAGGTTATGACACAATGTTGAGTAGTCTTCTCCTGGTCTTCCGTACGTCTTTCCTGGTTATATATTTCACATGGTTTGTATATCTCTGTTAACCCCAATACGGTAATGTATCCAATCCTCATCCCTTTCTATTTGGTGAACCATAAGTTTTTTAATGAATCTGTGATTGCCTTTCTCTGTGGAAATATCTTCATTGGTATCAATTTTTAAGTAACTCCTAAAAGTGATATGATAGGATATGTGGCTTTTGCTTTCTCACTTACTACAGGTGGCGTGATTACGTCTAGACTCATCTACGGTGCTGCAAATGGCATTGTTTCATTTTTTTCACTAGCGAATATTCCAGTTGTACATGGAGGAGTTCTTCTTTGTCCTCCCATCTGTTGGTAGACTTCTGTTTACTTCCATATCTTGGCTATTGTAATACTGTGCAATGCAGATTTGCCTGCCTGTGTCTTTCCAATTCTCTCTTCTTAGATTATAGGTGGAGGAGTGGGCCTGCTGGATCATATGGTAGCTCAATGTTTACCTTTTTAAGGCACCTCCATTCTGTTCTCATTGGTGGTCCTTTCCAACTTACGTCCCACTTGAAGTTGAGGGTATGCATTTCTCCACAACACCTTCAGCATTTATTGTTTGTAGTTTTCTTGCTGATGGTTATTCTGACAAGTGTGAGCTGATACCTCTTTGTGGTTGAATTCGCATGTGCCTCATAATCCGTTGAAATTGAGCTTGAAGGCATGTCCTTTTTATTTTTCAAGCTGTGATTACCCATTAGTTCTTCAGAGTGTTCTCTTAAAGTATGTGTCACATTTTGAAGTGTTTTGGCCATTACCTCCCTGAAGACATTTTGAGGGCAGGTTTCATTTACAGTTCTGCAGTACTTGTTCCTATGAAATGACCATTAGCACAGGCTTTAAAACTGCCTTTGCAGGTAACTGCCAGAGGGCGGCAGCCTTTCTATGTTCCCCACCCTGGTAACTAGGGAAAAGCCCTTGCGGCCTGTGGTGTTTCTCGGTTATAAATTAGAGTGGAGTGTGCCCGGACAAACCCACACAAGCTGATGTCTCCTTACTTTTGTTGGATTTTTTAATTTAATTTTTATTTTTTATTGGAGTAATTTTCCACTGTGTACGTGGACCACTTCTTCTTTGTGCATTCCTCGGTTGATAGACATTTTCATTGCTTCCAAGTGTTGGCTATGGTAAATATTGTTGGAGTGCAGGATTGCCAGCATGTGACTTTTTGATTCTCATTTTCTCAGGTGATAGGCCCAGCAGTGGGTGTGATTGACTGACTGGTAGCAACGTTTTTCCCTTTCCAAGCACCTTCTTTGTGTTTTCATTCGTGGCACTTAGCACGTCCCCCTTAGAATCGAGGCTACACGTTTCTCCTCAATCGCTTCAGCATTTATTGTTTGCAGCATTTATGCTAATGGCGCTACTGGCTCCTGTGAGCTGATAGGGTTTTGTAATTTCGGTTTGCATGTCTTTGAAAATTCGTAAAACTCATCATTTTTCACCGCGGTTTTCTTTTCTGTTAAAAAAAGGAAACAATTGGGAGTACAATATAACTCTTGATATTGTCTTCTTGGAAGGCTGCCCTCTTTTGAAATTTTTGGTCGATTTTCACCTCAGACTTTTTTTAGAGAGCAGATGTCATTTACCGAACTGCAAGTTTGGTGAATATTTAGTGACCTTTAGCAAGGGTTTTAAATCTCCTGTTGTGGGAAGTGGCCTGAAGCAGGCAGCATTTCTCCATTCCCAAATCTGGGTAATAGGGCAGCAGAGCCTTTCTGGAAGTCGTGTTCCTAGGTTGTAAATTACATTGGAATGTGCATGGAGAAAGCCCCATAAGTTTATGTCTCATTATTTCTTCTTGGTTTTAATTTTTTTTTAATTGGGGTAAAGCTTAGAATATTGTTTGTCCTAGGTGAACACAATCTGGTTCATTTGTACATTATATATATATCTATTCAAGTACAGATCCTCTTCCCATGTAAAATGTTAACAGAGGGTTACGCAGACCTCCCTTGCTATATGGTCGGTCTTTTTGAGATATGTATATAATATGAGTTTGTATACATATAGTAACACTAATCTTAACTTATCTATTCCCCCCACCTTTCGTTTTAGATGAGCATAGTTTGTTTTCTAATTCTGTGAGTGTCTTTCTCTGCGGAAATATGTTCATTTGTGTCAGTTATTAGATAATGCCTATAAGTGATATCATAGAATACAGGTCTTTTGCTTTCCAACTTACCTCATCTTTCGTGATTATCTCCAGACTCATTTGTGGTGCCTCAAAGAGCAATGGTTCATTGTCTTCCATGGCTAATATTCCATTGTGTATATGGACCACTTCTTCTTTATCCATTTACCTGTTGTTGGACATTTTGATTGCTTCACTGTCTTGGATATTGTGAATAAGGCTGCACTGCAGCTTTTGCGGCCTGTGTCTTCTCGATTCTTGTCTTCTCAGGTGAGAGGTCCAATGGTGCCCCTGCTGGATTGAATGGTACCTCCATTTTTACTTTTAAACACAGCTGCTTTCTGTTCTCACTATTGGCTGTTACCCCTTTATGTCTCACCAGCAGGTAGAGGGTACACAGTTCTCTAAAACCCCTTCAGCATTTATTGTTTGTAGACATTTTGCTGATGGTCAGTCGACTGGTGTAAGTTGAAACTTTTTGTAGATTAGTTACCATGCGTCTAAGACTCCCTGAGGTTGAGCTTTTATCCATTTTCCTTTTTTTAAAAAGAGTGTAAGTAAAACTTAACTCTTCATAATCTCTTCTTGAAACATTTGCCTGTTTTGAATTTTTTTGTCCATTCTCTACTTCAGCACAAATTTTTAGGGCAAGTTTCCTTTACAGCCCTGAGTCCCTGTGAATGTTAAGTGACCATTAGCTGTGACTTTAAAGCTGCTCTTGCAGGAAACGGCCACAAGGTGGCAGCATTTCTCCTTTACCAAATTTGGTTACTAGGGAAACAGAGCCTTAATGGAAGTGGTGTTCTAGGTTGTATATTAGAATGGAAAATGCCAGGGAAAAGCCCTTTAAGTTTATGTCTCATTACTTCTTGTTCATATTTGTAATTTACTTTTAATTTTTTATCCCAGCAAATTTGATTACAATGGTTTGTTTGTTCTAGGTGTGCAAGATGTGATTCTTTCACACATATACAGGTATCTATTCTTCCTCGCATCCTTTTCCCATGTAGGTTATGACACAATGTTGAGTAGTCTTCTCCTGGTCTTCCGTACGTCTTTCCTGGTTATATATTTCACATGGTTTGTATATCTCTGTTAACCCCAATACGGTAATGTATCCAATCCTCATCCCTTTCTATTTGGTGAACCATAAGTTTTTTAATGAATCTGTGATTGCCTTTCTCTGTGGAAATATCTTCATTGGTATCAATTTTTAAGTAACTCCTAAAAGTGATATGATAGGATATGTGGCTTTTGCTTTCTCACTTACTACAGGTGGCGTGATTACGTCTAGACTCATCTACGGTGCTGCAAATGGCATTGTTTCATTTTTTTCACTAGCGAATATTCCAGTTGTACATGGAGGAGTTCTTCTTTGTCCTCCCATCTGTTGGTAGACTTCTGTTTACTTCCATATCTTGGCTATTGTAATACTGTGCAATGCAGATTTGCCTGCCTGTGTCTTTCCAATTCTCTCTTCTTAGATTATAGGTGGAGGAGTGGGCCTGCTGGATCATATGGTAGCTCAATGTTTACCTTTTTAAGGCACCTCCATTCTGTTCTCATTGGTGGTCCTTTCCAACTTACGTCCCACTTGAAGTTGAGGGTATGCATTTCTCCACAACACCTTCAGCATTTATTGTTTGTAGTTTTCTTGCTGATGGTTATTCTGACAAGTGTGAGCTGATACCTCTTTGTGGTTGAATTCGCATGTGCCTCATAATCCGTTGAAATTGAGCTTGAAGGCATGTCCTTTTTATTTTTCAAGCTGTGATTACCCATTAGTTCTTCAGAGTGTTCTCTTAAAGTATGTGTCACATTTTGAAGTGTTTTGGCCATTACCTCCCTGAAGACATTTTGAGGGCAGGTTTCATTTACAGTTCTGCAGTACTTGTTCCTATGAAATGACCATTAGCACAGGCTTTAAAACTGCCTTTGCAGGTAACTGCCAGAGGGCGGCAGCCTTTCTATGTTCCCCACCCTGGTAACTAGGGAAAAGCCCTTGCGGCCTGTGGTGTTTCTCGGTTATAAATTAGAGTGGAGTGTGCCCGGACAAACCCACACAAGCTGATGTCTCCTTACTTTTGTTGGATTTTTTAATTTAATTTTTATTTTTTATTGGAGTAATTTTCCACTGTGTACGTGGACCACTTCTTCTTTGTGCATTCCTCGGTTGATAGACATTTTCATTGCTTCCAAGTGTTGGCTATGGTAAATATTGTTGGAGTGCAGGATTGCCAGCATGTGACTTTTTGATTCTCATTTTCTCAGGTGATAGGCCCAGCAGTGGGTGTGATTGACTGACTGGTAGCAACGTTTTTCCCTTTCCAAGCACCTTCTTTGTGTTTTCATTCGTGGCACTTAGCACGTCCCCCTTAGAATCGAGGCTACACGTTTCTCCTCAATCGCTTCAGCATTTATTGTTTGCAGCATTTATGCTAATGGCGCTACTGGCTCCTGTGAGCTGATAGGGTTTTGTAATTTCGGTTTGCATGTCTTTGAAAATTCGTAAAACTCATCATTTTTCACCGCGGTTTTCTTTTCTGTTAAAAAAAGGAAACAATTGGGAGTACAATATAACTCTTGATATTGTCTTCTTGGAAGGCTGCCCTCTTTTGAAATTTTTGGTCGATTTTCACCTCAGACTTTTTTTAGAGAGCAGATGTCATTTACCGAACTGCAAGTTTGGTGAATATTTAGTGACCTTTAGCAAGGGTTTTAAATCTCCTGTTGTGGGAAGTGGCCTGAAGCAGGCAGCATTTCTCCATTCCCAAATCTGGGTAATAGGGCAGCAGAGCCTTTCTGGAAGTCGTGTTCCTAGGTTGTAAATTACATTGGAATGTGCATGGAGAAAGCCCCATAAGTTTATGTCTCATTATTTCTTCTTGGTTTTAATTTTTTTTTAATTGGGGTAAAGCTTAGAATATTGTTTGTCCTAGGTGAACACAATCTGGTTCATTTGTACATTATATATATATCTATTCAAGTACAGATCCTCTTCCCATGTAAAATGTTAACAGAGGGTTACGCAGACCTCCCTTGCTATATGGTCGGTCTTTTTGAGATATGTATATAATATGAGTTTGTATACATATAGTAACACTAATCTTAACTTATCTATTCCCCCCACCTTTCGTTTTAGATGAGCATAGTTTGTTTTCTAATTCTGTGAGTGTCTTTCTCTGCGGAAATATGTTCATTTGTGTCAGTTATTAGATAACGCCTATAAGTGATATCATAGAATACAGGTCTTTTGCTTTCCAACTTACCTCATCTTTCGTGATTATCTCCAGACTCATTTGTGGTGCCTCAAAGAGCAATGGTTCATTGTCTTCCATGGCTAATATTCCATTGTGTATATGGACCACTTCTTCTTTATCCATTTACCTGTTGTTGGACATTTTGATTGCTTCACTGTCTTGGATATTGTGAATAAGGCTGCACTGCAGCTTTTGCGGCCTGTGTCTTCTCGATTCTTGTCTTCTCAGGTGAGAGGTCCAATGGTGCCCCTGCTGGATTGAATGGTACCTCCATTTTTACTTTTAAACACAGCTGCTTTCTGTTCTCACTATTGGCTGTTACCCCTTTATGTCTCACCAGCAGGTAGAGGGTACACAGTTCTCTAAAACCCCTTCAGCATTTATTGTTTGTAGACATTTTGCTGATGGTCAGTCGACTGGTGTAAGTTGAAACTTTTTGTAGATTAGTTACCATGCGTCTAAGACTCCCTGAGGTTGAGCTTTTATCCATTTTCCTTTTTTTAAAAAGAGTGTAAGTAAAACTTAACTCTTCATAATCTCTTCTTGAAACATTTGCCTGTTTTGAATTTTTTTGTCCATTCTCTACTTCAGCACAAATTTTTAGGGCAAGTTTCCTTTACAGCCCTGAGTCCCTGTGAATGTTAAGTGACCATTAGCTGTGACTTTAAAGCTGCTCTTGCAGGAAACGGCCACAAGGTGGCAGCATTTCTCCTTTACCAAATTTGGTTACTAGGGAAACAGAGCCTTAATGGAAGTGGTGTTCTAGGTTGTATATTAGAATGGAAAATGCCAGGGAAAAGCCCTTTAAGTTTATGTCTCATTACTTCTTGTTCATATTTGTAATTTACTTTTAATTTTTTATCCCAGCAAATTTGATTACAATGGTTTGTTTGTTCTAGGTGTGCAAGATGTGATTCTTTCACACATATACAGGTATCTATTCTTCCTCGCATCCTTTTCCCATGTAGGTTATGACACAATGTTGAGTAGTCTTCTCCTGGTCTTCCGTACGTCTTTCCTGGTTATATATTTCACATGGTTTGTATATCTCTGTTAACCCCAATACGGTAATGTATCCAATCCTCATCCCTTTCTATTTGGTGAACCATAAGTTTTTTAATGAATCTGTGATTGCCTTTCTCTGTGGAAATATCTTCATTGGTATCAATTTTTAAGTAACTCCTAAAAGTGATATGATAGGATATGTGGCTTTTGCTTTCTCACTTACTACAGGTGGCGTGATTACGTCTAGACTCATCTACGGTGCTGCAAATGGCATTGTTTCATTTTTTTCACTAGCGAATATTCCAGTTGTACATGGAGGAGTTCTTCTTTGTCCTCCCATCTGTTGGTAGACTTCTGTTTACTTCCATATCTTGGCTATTGTAATACTGTGCAATGCAGATTTGCCTGCCTGTGTCTTTCCAATTCTCTCTTCTTAGATTATAGGTGGAGGAGTGGGCCTGCTGGATCATATGGTAGCTCAATGTTTACCTTTTTAAGGCACCTCCATTCTGTTCTCATTGGTGGTCCTTTCCAACTTACGTCCCACTTGAAGTTGAGGGTATGCATTTCTCCACAACACCTTCAGCATTTATTGTTTGTAGTTTTCTTGCTGATGGTTATTCTGACAAGTGTGAGCTGATACCTCTTTGTGGTTGAATTCGCATGTGCCTCATAATCCGTTGAAATTGAGCTTGAAGGCATGTCCTTTTTATTTTTCAAGCTGTGATTACCCATTAGTTCTTCAGAGTGTTCTCTTAAAGTATGTGTCACATTTTGAAGTGTTTTGGCCATTACCTCCCTGAAGACATTTTGAGGGCAGGTTTCATTTACAGTTCTGCAGTACTTGTTCCTATGAAATGACCATTAGCACAGGCTTTAAAACTGCCTTTGCAGGTAACTGCCAGAGGGCGGCAGCCTTTCTATGTTCCCCACCCTGGTAACTAGGGAAAAGCCCTTGCGGCCTGTGGTGTTTCTCGGTTATAAATTAGAGTGGAGTGTGCCCGGACAAACCCACACAAGCTGATGTCTCCTTACTTTTGTTGGATTTTTTAATTTAATTTTTATTTTTTATTGGAGTAATTTTCCACTGTGTACGTGGACCACTTCTTCTTTGTGCATTCCTCGGTTGATAGACATTTTCATTGCTTCCAAGTGTTGGCTATGGTAAATATTGTTGGAGTGCAGGATTGCCAGCATGTGACTTTTTGATTCTCATTTTCTCAGGTGATAGGCCCAGCAGTGGGTGTGATTGACTGACTGGTAGCAACGTTTTTCCCTTTCCAAGCACCTTCTTTGTGTTTTCATTCGTGGCACTTAGCACGTCCCCCTTAGAATCGAGGCTACACGTTTCTCCTCAATCGCTTCAGCATTTATTGTTTGCAGCATTTATGCTAATGGCGCTACTGGCTCCTGTGAGCTGATAGGGTTTTGTAATTTCGGTTTGCATGTCTTTGAAAATTCGTAAAACTCATCATTTTTCACCGCGGTTTTCTTTTCTGTTAAAAAAAGGAAACAATTGGGAGTACAATATAACTCTTGATATTGTCTTCTTGGAAGGCTGCCCTCTTTTGAAATTTTTGGTCGATTTTCACCTCAGACTTTTTTTAGAGAGCAGATGTCATTTACCGAACTGCAAGTTTGGTGAATATTTAGTGACCTTTAGCAAGGGTTTTAAATCTCCTGTTGTGGGAAGTGGCCTGAAGCAGGCAGCATTTCTCCATTCCCAAATCTGGGTAATAGGGCAGCAGAGCCTTTCTGGAAGTCGTGTTCCTAGGTTGTAAATTACATTGGAATGTGCATGGAGAAAGCCCCATAAGTTTATGTCTCATTATTTCTTCTTGGTTTTAATTTTTTTTTAATTGGGGTAAAGCTTAGAATATTGTTTGTCCTAGGTGAACACAATCTGGTTCATTTGTACATTATATATATATCTATTCAAGTACAGATCCTCTTCCCATGTAAAATGTTAACAGAGGGTTACGCAGACCTCCCTTGCTATATGGTCGGTCTTTTTGAGATATGTATATAATATGAGTTTGTATACATATAGTAACACTAATCTTAACTTATCTATTCCCCCCACCTTTCGTTTTAGATGAGCATAGTTTGTTTTCTAATTCTGTGAGTGTCTTTCTCTGCGGAAATATGTTCATTTGTGTCAGTTATTAGATAACGCCTATAAGTGATATCATAGAATACAGGTCTTTTGCTTTCCAACTTACCTCATCTTTCGTGATTATCTCCAGACTCATTTGTGGTGCCTCAAAGAGCAATGGTTCATTGTCTTCCATGGCTAATATTCCATTGTGTATATGGACCACTTCTTCTTTATCCATTTACCTGTTGTTGGACATTTTGATTGCTTCACTGTCTTGGATATTGTGAATAAGGCTGCACTGCAGCTTTTGCGGCCTGTGTCTTCTCGATTCTTGTCTTCTCAGGTGAGAGGTCCAATGGTGCCCCTGCTGGATTGAATGGTACCTCCATTTTTACTTTTAAACACAGCTGCTTTCTGTTCTCACTATTGGCTGTTACCCCTTTATGTCTCACCAGCAGGTAGAGGGTACACAGTTCTCTAAAACCCCTTCAGCATTTATTGTTTGTAGACATTTTGCTGATGGTCAGTCGACTGGTGTAAGTTGAAACTTTTTGTAGATTAGTTACCATGCGTCTAACACTCCCTGAGGTTGAGCTTTTATCCATTTTCCTTTTTTTAAAAAGAGTGTAAGTAAAACTTAACTCTTCATAATCTCTTCTTGAAACATTTGCCTGTTTTGAATTTTTTTGTCCATTCTCTACTTCAGCACAAATTTTTAGGGCAAGTTTCCTTTACAGCCCTGAGTCCTTGTGATTGTTAAGTGACCATTAGCTGTGACTTTAAAGCTGCTCTTGCAGGAAACGGCCACAAGGTGGCAGCATTTCTCCTTTACCAAATTTGGTTACTAGGGAAACAGAGCCTTAATGGAAGTGGTGTTCTAGGTTGTATATTAGAATGGAAAATGCCAGGGAAAAGCCCTTTAAGTTTATGTCTCATTACTTCTTGTTCATATTTGTAATTTACTTTTAATTTTTTATCCCAGCAAATTTGATTACAATGGTTTGTTTGTTCTAGGTGTGCAAGATGTGATTCTTTCACACATATACAGGTATCTATTCTTCCTCGCATCCTTTTCCCATGTAGGTTATGACACAATGTTGAGTAGTCTTCTCCTGGTCTTCCGTACGTCTTTCCTGGTTATATATTTCACATGGTTTGTATATCTCTGTTAACCCCAATACGGTAATGTATCCAATCCTCATCCCTTTCTATTTGGTGAACCATAAGTTTTTTAATGAATCTGTGATTGCCTTTCTCTGTGGAAATATCTTCATTGGTATCAATTTTTAAGTAACTCCTAAAAGTGATATGATAGGATATGTGGCTTTTGCTTTCTCACTTACTACAGGTGGCGTGATTACGTCTAGACTCATCTACGGTGCTGCAAATGGCATTGTTTCATTTTTTTCACTAGCGAATATTCCAGTTGTACATGGAGGAGTTCTTCTTTGTCCTCCCATCTGTTGGTAGACTTCTGTTTACTTCCATATCTTGGCTATTGTAATACTGTGCAATGCAGATTTGCCTGCCTGTGTCTTTCCAATTCTCTCTTCTTAGATTATAGGTGGAGGAGTGGGCCTGCTGGATCATATGGTAGCTCAATGTTTACCTTTTTAAGGCACCTCCATTCTGTTCTCATTGGTGGTCCTTTCCAACTTACGTCCCACTTGAAGTTGAGGGTATGCATTTCTCCACAACACCTTCAGCATTTATTGTTTGTAGTTTTCTTGCTGATGGTTATTCTGACAAGTGTGAGCTGATACCTCTTTGTGGTTGAATTCGCATGTGCCTCATAATCCGTTGAAATTGAGCTTGAAGGCATGTCCTTTTTATTTTTCAAGCTGTGATTACCCATTAGTTCTTCAGAGTGTTCTCTTAAAGTATGTGTCACATTTTGAAGTGTTTTGGCCATTACCTCCCTGAAGACATTTTGAGGGCAGGTTTCATTTACAGTTCTGCAGTACTTGTTCCTATGAAATGACCATTAGCACAGGCTTTAAAACTGCTTTTGCAGGTAACTGCCAGAGGGCGGCAGCCTTTCTATGTTCCCCACCCTGTTAACTAGGGAAAAGCCCTTGCGGCCTGTGGTGTTTCTAGGTTATAAATTAGAGTGGAGTGTGCCCGGACAAACCCACACAAGCTGATGTCTCCTTACTTTTGTTGGATATTTAAATTTAATTTTTATTTTTTATTGGAGTAATTTTCCACTGTGTACGTGGACCACTTCTTCTTTGTGCATTCCTCGGTTGATGGACATTTTCATTGCTTCCAAGTGTTGGCTATGGTAAATATTGTTGGAGTGCAGGATTGCCAGCCTGTGACTTTTTGATTCTCATTTTCTCAGGTGATAGGCCCAGCAGTGGGTGTGATTGACTGACTGGTAACACCGTTTTTCCCTTTCCAAGCACCTTCTTTGTGTTTTCATTCGTGGCACTTAGCACCTCCCCCTTAGAATCGAGGGTACACATTTCTCCTCAATCGCTTCAGCATTTATTGTTTGCAGCATTTATGCTAATGGCCCTACTGGCTCCTGTGAGCTGATAGGGTTTTGTAATTTGGGTTTGCATGTCTTTGAAAATTCGTAAAACTCATCATTTTTCTCCGCGGTTTTCTTTTCTGTTAAAAAAAGGAAACAATTGGGAGTACAATATAATTCTTGATATTGTCTTCTTGGAAGGCTGCCCTCTTTTGAATTTTTTGGTCGATCTTCACCTCAGACTTTTTTTAGAGAGCAGGTGTCATTTACCAAACTGCAAGTTTGGTGAATATTTAGGGACCTTTAGCAAGGGTTTTAAATCTCCTGTTGTGGGAAGTGGCCTGAAGCAGGCAGCATTTCTCCATTCCAAAATCTGGGTAATAGGGCAGCAGAGCCTTTCTGGAAGTCGTGTTCCTAGGTTGTAAATTACATTGGAATGTGCATGGAGAAAGCCCCATAAGTTTATGTCTCATTATTTCTTCTTGGTTTTAATTTTTTTTTAATTGGGGTAAAGCTTAGAATATTGTTTGTCCTAGGTGAACACAATCTGGTTCATTTGTACATTATATATATATCTATTCAAGTACAGATCCTCTTCCCATGTAAAATGTTAACAGAGGGTTACGCAGACCTCCCTTGCTATATGGTCGGTCTTTTTGAGATATGTATATAATATGAGTTTGTATACATATAGTAACACTAATCTTAACTTATCTATTCCCCCCACCTTTCGTTTTAGATGAGCATAGTTTGTTTTCTAATTCTGTGAGTGTCTTTCTCTGCGGAAATATGTTCATTTGTGTCAGTTATTAGATAACGCCTATAAGTGATATCATAGAATACAGGTCTTTTGCTTTCCAACTTACCTCATCTTTCGTGATTATCTCCAGACTCATTTGTGGTGCCTCAAAGAGCAATGGTTCATTGTCTTCCATGGCTAATATTCCATTGTGTATATGGACCACTTCTTCTTTATCCATTTACCTGTTGTTGGACATTTTGATTGCTTCACTGTCTTGGATATTGTGAATAAGGCTGCACTGCAGCTTTTGCGGCCTGTGTCTTCTCGATTCTTGTCTTCTCAGGTGAGAGGTCCAATGGTGCCCCTGCTGGATTGAATGGTACCTCCATTTTTACTTTTAAACACAGCTGCTTTCTGTTCTCACTATTGGCTGTTACCCCTTTATGTCTCACCAGCAGGTAGAGGGTACACAGTTCTCTAAAACCCCTTCAGCATTTATTGTTTGTAGACATTTTGCTGATGGTCAGTCGACTGGTGTAAGTTGAAACTTTTTGTAGATTAGTTACCATGCGTCTAACACTCCCTGAGGTTGAGCTTTTATCCATTTTCCTTTTTTTAAAAAGAGTGTAAGTAAAACTTAACTCTTCATAATCTCTTCTTGAAACATTTGCCTGTTTTGAATTTTTTTGTCCATTCTCTACTTCAGCACAAATTTTTAGGGCAAGTTTCCTTTACAGCCCTGAGTCCTTGTGAATGTTAAGTGACCATTAGCTGTGACTTTAAAGCTGCTCTTGCAGGAAACGGCCACAAGGTGGCAGCATTTCTCCTTTACCAAATTTGGTTACTAGGGAAACAGAGCCTTAATGGAAGTGGTGTTCTATGTTGTATATTAGAATGGAAAATGCCAGGGAAAAGCCCTTTAAGTTTATGTCTCATTACTTCTTGTTCATATTTGTAATTTACTTTTAATTTTTTATCCCAGCAAATTTGATTACAATGGTTTGTTTGTTCTAGGTGTGCAAGATGTGATTCTTTCACACATATACAGGTATCTATTCTTCCTCGCATCCTTTTCCCATGTAGGTTATGACACAATGTTGAGTAGTCTTCTCCTGGTCTTCCGTACGTCTTTCCTGGTTATATATTTCACATGGTTTGTATATCTCTGTTAACCCCAATACGGTAATGTATCCAATCCTCATCCCTTTCTATTTGGTGAACCATAAGTTTTTTAATGAATCTGTGATTGCCTTTCTCTGTGGAAATATCTTCATTGGTATCAATTTTTAAGTAACTCCTAAAAGTGATATGATAGGATATGTGGCTTTTGCTTTCTCACTTACTACAGGTGGCGTGATTACGTCTAGACTCATCTACGGTGCTGCAAATGGCATTGTTTCATTTTTTTCACTAGCGAATATTCCAGTTGTACATGGAGGAGTTCTTCTTTGTCCTCCCATCTGTTGGTAGACTTCTGTTTACTTCCATATCTTGGCTATTGTAATACTGTGCAATGCAGATTTGCCTGCCTGTGTCTTTCCAATTCTCTCTTCTTAGATTATAGGTGGAGGAGTGGGCCTGCTGGATCATATGGTAGCTCAATGTTTACCTTTTTAAGGCACCTCCATTCTGTTCTCATTGGTGGTCCTTTCCAACTTACGTCCCACTTGAAGTTGAGGGTATGCATTTCTCCACAACACCTTCAGCATTTATTGTTTGTAGTTTTCTTGCTGATGGTTATTCTGACAAGTGTGAGCTGATACCTCTTTGTGGTTGAATTCGCATGTGCCTCATAATCCGTTGAAATTGAGCTTGAAGGCATGTCCTTTTTATTTTTCAAGCTGTGATTACCCATTAGTTCTTCAGAGTGTTCTCTTAAAGTATGTGTCACATTTTGAAGTGTTTTGGCCATTACCTCCCTGAAGACATTTTGAGGGCAGGTTTCATTTACAGTTCTGCAGTACTTGTTCCTATGAAATGACCATTAGCACAGGCTTTAAAACTGCCTTTGCAGGTAACTGCCAGAGGGCGGCAGCCTTTCTATGTTCCCCACCCTGGTAACTAGGGAAAAGCCCTTGCGGCCTGTGGTTTTTCTCGGTTATAAATTAGAGTGGAGTGTGCCCGGACAAACCCACACAAGCTGATGTCTCCTTACTTTTGTTGGATTTTTTAATTTAATTTTTATTTTTTATTGGAGTAATTTTCCACTGTGTACGTGGACCACTTCTTCTTTGTGCATTCCTCGGTTGATAGACATTTTCATTGCTTCCAAGTGTTGGCTATGGTAAATATTGTTGGAGTGCAGGATTGCCAGCATGTGACTTTTTGATTCTCATTTTCTCAGGTGATAGGCCCAGCAGTGGGTGTGATTGACTGACTGGTAGCAACGTTTTTCCCTTTCCAAGCACCTTCTTTGTGTTTTCATTCGTGGCACTTAGCACGTCCCCCTTAGAATCGAGGCTACACGTTTCTCCTCAATCGCTTCAGCATTTATTGTTTGCAGCATTTATGCTAATGGCGCTACTGGCTCCTGTGAGCTGATAGGGTTTTGTAATTTTGGTTTGCATGTCTTTGAAAATTCGTAAAACTCATCATTTTTCTCCGCGGTTTTCTTTTCTGTTAAAAAAAGGAAACAATTGGGAGTACAATATAACTCTTGATATTGTTTTCGTGGAAGGCTGCCCTCTTTTGAAATTTTTGGTCGATTTTCACCTCAGACTTTTTTTAGAGAGCAGATGTCATTTACCGAAA
The DNA here is from genome assembly GCF_965194825.1 of Balaenoptera physalus. Lineage (NCBI taxonomy): Eukaryota > Metazoa > Chordata > Mammalia > Artiodactyla > Balaenopteridae > Balaenoptera > Balaenoptera physalus. The sequence goes on from NW_028124563.1 coordinate 54,453, forward strand.
TGCAAGTTTGGTGAATATTTAGTGACCTTTAGCAAGGGTTTTAAATCTCCTGTTGTGGGAAGTGGCCTGAAGCAGGCAGCATTTCTCCATTCCCAAATCTGGGTAATAGGGCAGCAGAGCCTTTCTGGAAGTCGTGTTCCTAGGTTGTAAATTACATTGGAATGTGCATGGAGAAAGCCCCATAAGTTTATGTCTCATTATTTCTTCTTGGTTTTAATTTTTTTTTAATTGGGGTAAAGCTTAGAATATTGTTTGTCCTAGGTGAACACAATCTGGTTCATTTGTACATTATATATATCTATTCAACTACAGATCCTCTTCCCATGTAAAATGTTAACAGAGGGTTCCGCAGACCTCCCTTGCTGTATGGTCGGTCTTTTTGAGATATGTATATAATATGAGTTTGTATACATATAGTAACACTAATCTTAACTTATCTATTCCCCCCACCTTTCGTTTTAGATGAGCATAGTTTGTTTTCTAATTCTGTGAGTGTCTTTCTCTGCGGAAATATGTTCATTTGTGTCAGTTATTAGATAACGCCTATAAGTGATATCATAGAATACAGGTCTTTTGCTTTCCAACTTACCTCATCTTTCGTGATTATCTCCAGACTCATTTGTGGTGCCTCAAAGAGCAATGGTTCATTGTCTTCCATGGTTAATATTCCATTGTGTATATGGACCACTTCTTCTTTATCCATTTACCTGTTGTTGGACATTTTGATTGCTTCACTGTCTTGGATATTGTGAATAAGGCTGCACTGCAGCTTTTGCGGCCTGTGTCTTCTCGATTCTTGTCTTCTCAGGTGAGAGGTCCAATGGTGCCCCTGCTGGATTGAATGGTACCTCCATTTTTACTTTTAAACACAGCTGCTTTCTGTTCTCACTATTGGCTGTTACCCCTTTATGTCTCACCAGCAGGTAGAGGGTACACAGTTCTCTAAAACCCCTTCAGCATTTATTGTTTGTAGACATTTTGCTGATGGTCAGTCGACTGGTGTAAGTTGAAACTTTTTGTAGATTAGTTACCATGCGTCTAACAATCCCTGAGGTTGAGCTTTTATCCATTTTCCTTTTTTTAAAAAGAGTGTAAGTAAAACTTAACTCTTCATAATCTCTTCTTGAAACATTTGCCTGTTTTGAATTTTTTTGTCCATTCTCTACTTCAGCACAAATTTTTAGGGCAAGTTTCCTTTACAGCCCTGAGTCCTTGTGAATGTTAAGTGACCATTAGCTGTGACTTTAAAGGTGCTCTTGCAGGAAACGGCCACAAGGTGGCAGCATTTCTCCTTTACCAAATTTGGTTACTACGGAAACAGAGCCTTAATGGAAGTGGTGTTCTAGGTTGTATATTAGAATGGAAAATGCCAGGAAAAAGCCCTTTAAGTTTATGTCTCATTACTTCTTGTCCATATTTGTAATTTACTTTTAATTTTTTATCCCAGCAAATTTGATTACAATGGTTTGTTTGTTCTAGGTGTGCAAGATGTGGTTCTTTCACACATATACAGGTATCTATTCTTCCTCGCATCCTTTTCCCATGTAGGTTATGACACAATGTTGAGTAGTCTTCTCCTGGTCTTCCGTACGTCTTTCCTGGTTATATATTTCACATGGTTTGTATATCTCTGTTAACCCCAATATGGTAATGTATCCAATCCTCATCCCTTTCTATTTGGTGAACCATAAGTTTTTTAATGAATCTGTGATTGCCTTTCTCTGTGGAAATATCTTCATTGGTATCAATTTTTAAGTAACTCCTAAAAGTGATATGATAGGATATGTGGCTTTTGCTTTCTCACTTACTACAGGTGGCGTGATTACGTCTAGACTCATCTACGGTGCTGCAAATGGCATTGTTTCATTTTTTTCACTAGCGAATATTCCAGTTGTACATGGAGGAGTTCTTCTTTGTCCTCCCATCTGTTGGTAGACTTTTGTTTACTTCCATATCTTGGCTATTGTAATACTGTGCAATGCAGATTTGCCTGCCTGTGTCTTTCCAATTCTCTCTTCTTAGATTATAGGTGGAGGAGTGGGCCTGCTGGATCATATGGTAGCTCAATGTTTACCTTTTTAAGGCACCTCCATTCTGTTCTCATTGGTGGTCCTTTCCAACTTACGTCCCACTTGAAGTTGAGGGTATGCATTTCTCCACAACACCTTCAGCATTTATTGTTTGTAGTTTTCTTGCTGATGGTTATTCTGACAAGTGTGAGCTGATACCTCTTTGTGGTTGAATTCGCATGTGCCTCATAATCCGTTGAAACTGAGCTTGAAGGCATGTCCTTTTTATTTTTCAAGCTGTGATTACCCATTAGTTCTTCAGAGTGTTCTCTTAAAGTATGTGTCACATTTTGAAGTGTTTTGGCCATTACCTCCCTGAAGACATTTTGAGGGCAGGTTTCATTTACAGTTCTGCAGTACTTGTTCCTATGAAATGACCATTAGCACAGGCTTTAAAACTGCTTTTGCAGGTAACTGCCAGAGGGCGGCAGCCTTTCTATGTTCCCCACCCTGTTAACTAGGGAAAAGCCCTTGCGGCCTGTGGTGTTTCTAGGTTATAAATTAGAGTGGAGTGTGCCCGGAGAAACCCACACAAGCTGATGTCTCCTTACTTTTGTTGGATATTTAAATTTAATTTTTATTTTTTATTGGAGTAATTTTCCACTGTGTACGTGGACCACTTCTTCTTTGTGCATTCCTCGGTTGATGGACATTTTCATTGCTTCCAAGTGTTGGCTATGGTAAATATTGTTGGAGTGCAGGATTGCCAGCCTGTGACTTTTTGATTCTCATTTTCTCAGGTGATAGGCCCAGCAGTGGGTGTGATTGACTGACTGGTAACACCGTTTTTCCCTTTCCAAGCACCTTCTTTGTGTTTTCATTCGTGGCACTTAGCACCTCCCCCTTAGAATCGAGGGTACACATTTCTCCTCAATCGCTTCAGCATTTATTGTTTGCAGCATTTATGCTAATGGCCCTACTGGCTCCTGTGAGCTGATAGGGTTTTGTAATTTGGGTTTGCATGTCTTTGAAAATTCGTAAAACTCATCATTTTTCTCCGCGGTTTTCTTTTCTGTTAAAAAAAGGAAACAATTGGGAGTACAATATAATTCTTGATATTGTCTTCTTGGAAGGCTGCCCTCTTTTGAATTTTTTGGTCGATCTTCACCTCAGACTTTTTTTAGAGAGCAGGTGTCATTTACCAAACTGCAAGTTTGGTGAATATTTAGGGACCTTTAGCAAGGGTTTTAAATCTCCTGTTGTGGGAAGTGGCCTGAAGCAGGCAGCATTTCTCCATTCCCAAATCTGGGTAATAGGGCAGCAGAGCCTTTCTGGAAGTCGTGTTCCTAGGTTGTAAATTACATTGGAATGTGCATGGAGAAAGCCCCATAAGTTTATGTCTCATTATTTCTTCTTGGTTTTAATTTTTTTTTAATTGGGGTAAAGCTTAGAATATTGTTTGTCCTAGGTGAACACAATCTGGTTCATTTGTACATTATATATATCTATTCATGTACAGATCCTCTTCCCATGTAAAATGTTACAGAGGGTTCCGCAGACCTTCCTTGCTATATGGTCGGTCTTTTTGAGATATGTATATAATATGATTTTGTATACATATAGTACCACTAATCTTAACTTATCTATTCCCCCCACCTTTCGTTTTAGATGAGCATAGTTTGTTTTCTAAATCTGTGAGTGTCTTTCTCTGCGGAAATATGTTCATTTGTATCAGTTATTAGATAACGCCTATTAGTGATATCAAAGAATACAGGTCTTTTGCTTTCCAACTTACCTCATCTTTCGTGATTATCTCCAGACTCATTTGTGGTGCCTCAAAGAGCAATGGTTCATTGTCTTCCATGGCTAATATTCCATTGTGTATATGGACCACTTCTTCTTTATCCATTTACCTGTTGTTGGACATTTTGATTGCTTCACTGTCTTGGATATTGTGAATAAGGCTGCACTGCAGCTTTTGCGGCCTGTGTCTTCTCGATTCTTGTCTTCTCAGGTGAGAGGTCCAATGGTGCCCCTGCTGGATTGCAGGGTACCTCCATTGTTACTTTTAAACACAGCTGCTTTCTGTTCTCACTATTGGCTGTTACCCCTTTATGTCTCACCAGCAGGTAGAGGGTACACAGTTCTCTAAAACCCCTTCAGCATTTATTGTTTGTAGACATTTTGCTGATGGTCAGTCGACTGGTGTAAGTTGAAACTTTTTGTAGATTAGATTCCATGCGTCTAACACTCCCTGAGGTTGAGCTTTTATCCATTTTCCTTTTTTTAAAGAGTGTAAGAAAAACTTAACTCTTCATAATCGCTTCTTGAAACATTTGCCTGTTTTGAATTTTTTTGTCCATTCTCTACTTCAGCACAAATTTTTAGGGCAAGTTTCCTTTACAGCCCTGAGTCCTTGTGAATGTTAAGTGACCATTAGCTGTGACTTTAAAGCTGCTCTTGCAGGAAACGGCCACAAGGTGGCAGCATTTCTCCTTTACCAAATTTGGTTACTACGGAAACAGAGCCTTAATGGAAGTGGTGTTCTAGGTTGTATATTAGAATGGAAAATGCCAGGAAAAAGCCCTTTAAGTTTATGTCTCATTACTTCTTGTTCATATTTGTAATTTACTTTTAATTTTTTATCCCAGCAAATTTGATTACAATGGTTTGTTTGTTCTAGGTGTGCAAGATGTGGTTCTTTCACACATATACAGGTATCTATTCTTCCTCGCATCCTTTTCCCATGTAGGTTATGACACAATGTTGAGTAGTCTTCTCCTGGTCTTCCGTACGTCCTTCCTGGTTATATAGCAACCTAGGCAATGACTTCCAGAACGGCTCTGCTGCCGTAGTACCCAGATTTGGGAATGGAGAAATGCTGCATCCTTGTGGCCGTTTCCCACAACAGCAGCTTTAAACCCACGGCAAAAGGTCACTAAATATTCACCAATTGCAGGTGTGTAAATGACACCGGCCCTCCAAAAAATACTGAGGTCGAAAATCGACCAAGAAATTCCAGAGTGCAACCTTCCAAAAGAAAATTTGAAGAGGTATATTATACTCACACATTTTTCTTTTTTCTCTTATCAGAAAATAAAAAGGTGTGGAAAAATGATGAATTGTAGGAATTTTTACAAACATGCAAACCCAAATTACAAAAACCTATCAGCTCACACCAGTCAGAACAGCCATCAACAAAAATGATGCAAACAATAAATGCTGACGTGATTGTGGAGAAATGCGTATCCTCGATTCTAAAGGGGACGTGGTTAGAGCCACTAATCAAAGCACAATTGAGGTGCCTTGAAAAGGTAAACGTTGAGCTACCATTCCAGTCAATCAATCATACCCACTGCTGGGTCTATCACCTGAGAAAATGAAAATCAAAAATCACAGGCTGGCAATCCTGCACTCCAGCAATATTTACCATAGGCAACAGTTGGAAGCAACGAAAATGTCCATCAACAGAGGAATGCACCAAGAAGAAGTGGTCCATGTACACAATGGAATATTAGCCATGGAAAACATTGAAGCACTGCATTTTGAGGCACCATACATGAGCCTGGAGATAATCACAAAACATGAAGTAGGTCGGAAAGCAAAAGACCTATATCCTATATTATCACTTATGGCATTATCTAATAACTGACACAGATGAACATATTTCCAAAGAGAAAGACACTCACAGGCTTAGAAAACAAACTATGCTCATCGAAAAGGAAAGGAGGGGTGAAATTGAGAAATGAAGCTTAGTGTTACTATACATATACAAATACATAGTATATACATGTATCAAAAAGACCGAACATATAGCAAGGGAGGTCGATGGAACACTGTAATATTTTACATGGGAAGAGGATCTGTACATTAATAGACATACATAATGTATAAATGAAGCAGATTGTGTACACCTAGGACAAACAATATTCTAAACTTTACCCAGATTAAAAAAATTTAAAACCAAGAAGAAGTAATGCGACATAAACTTATGGGGATTTCTCCTGGCAAATTCCATTCTAATTTACAACCTAGGAAAATGACTTCCAGAAATGCTCTGCTGCCCTAGTACCCATATTGGGGAATGGAGAAATGCTACCTCCTTGTGGCCGTTTCCCACAACAGCAGCTTTGAACCCACTGCAAAAGGTGACTAAATTTTCACCAACTTGCATTTCTGTAAATGGCACCTGCCTTCCAGAAAATTTCCTCGGTCAAAAATCGACCAAAGGGCTTCCCTGGTGGCGCAGTGGTTGAGAATCCGCCTGCCAATGCAGAGGACATGGGTTCGAGCCCTGGTCTGGGAAGATCCCACATGCCGCAGAGCGGCTGGGCCCGTGAGCCACAATTACTGAGCCTGCGCATCTGGAGCCTGTGCTCGGCAACAAGAGAGGCCGCAATAGTGAGAGGCCTGCGCACCGCGATGAAGAGTGGCCCCCGATTGCCACAACTGGAGAAAGCCGTCGCACAGAAACGAAGACCCAACACAGCCATGAATAAATAAAAATTAAAAAAAAAAAAGAAAAAAAAAAGAACCAAATCCCCATCTTTTATGGGAATAAATCAGTAAACAATATCTACAATTAAAAAAAAAAAATCGACCAAAAACTTCAGAAGAGGGCAACCTTGGAAGAAGACAAGTTCAAGAGCTATATTGTACTCACGGGTTTTTCTTTTAAGAGAAAAGAAAAAGGCGTAGGAATATGATGAATTTTAAAAATTTTAATGACATGCATACCCATATTAAAAAAACCTATCAGCTCACAGCAGTCAGAATGGCCATTAGGAAAAATGCTGCAAAAGACAAATGGTGAAGGGAGTGTGGAGAAATGCGTACCCTCGGTTGTAAGGGGGGGCATGTAAAGAGCCACTAATGAAAACACAGTGTAGGTGCTTTAAAAAGGGAAACATTGAGCTACCAGTCAATCAAGCACAACAAATGCTTGGCCTATCACCTGAGAAAATGAGATTCAAAAAGTCACAGGCTGGCAAACCTGTACGCCAGCAAGATTTACCATAGCCAGCACTTGGAAGCAATGAAAATGTCCATCAACCGAGGAATGCACCAAGAAGAATTGGTCCACGTACACAATGGAATATTACTCTAATAATAAATATAAATTCAATTTAAAAACAAACAAAAGCAAGGAGACATCAACATTTGTGGGTTTATCCGGGCACATTGCACTCTAATTTATAACCGAAGAACACCACTGGCTGGTAAGTCTGTTCTCCTAATACCAGCAACGGGACCGGAGAAACGCTGCCGCTTTTTGGCCGATACCTGCAAAAGCAGGTTTAAAGCCTGAGCTAATGGTCATTTCATATGAACAAGTACTGCAGGGCTATAAATGAAACCTGCCCTCAAAATGTCTTGAGGGAGATAATGGCCAAAATATTTCAAATGGTGACACATACTTTAAGAAAACACTTTGAAGAAATAAACTCTAATAACAGCTGGAAAAACAAAAAGGACATGTCTTAAAGCTCAATTTCTACGCATTATGAGACACATGCAAATTCAACCACAAAGAGGTATCAGCTCACACCACTCAGAATAACCATCAGCAAAAAGTACAAAGAATAAATGCTGAAGGTGCAGGGAAGAAATACATACCCTCCACTTTAAGTGGGACGTAACCTGGAAAGAGGCACTAAGGAGAACAGAACAGAGGTGGCTTTAAAAGGTATACATTTAGCTACCATATGATCCAGCAGACCTATTCCTGGACCTATAAACTAAGAAGACAAAATTGGAAGGACGCAGGCATGCAAATCTGTATTGCATAGTATTACAAAAGCCAACATATGGAAATAACCAAAAAGTCCACCGACAGATGGGTGGACAAAGCAGAACTGCTATCTGTACAGATGGAATATGAGCTAGTGAAAAAATGAAACAATGCCATTTGCAGCACCATAGATGAGTCTAGAAGTAATCACGCAACTTGGAGTAAGTGAGAAAGCGAAAGACACATATCCTATTATATCACATATAGGGGTTACCTGAAAAATGATACAAACAAAGATATTTCCAGAGAGAAACACTATCATAGATTCATTAAAAAAACTTATGGTTCACCAAATAGAAAGTTGTGAGGATTGGATACATTACCATATTGAGGTTAACAGAGAGATACAAACACATGTGAAATATGTAATCACCAAAGACCTACGCAATACCAAGAGAAGACTACTCAACATTGTGTCATAACCTACATGGGAAAAGGCTCCGAAGAAGAATAGATATATGTATATGTGTGAAAGAACCACATCTTGCACACCTAGAACAAACAAAACATTGTAATCAAGTTTGCTGTGATAAAAAATAAAAATTAAGTTAAAAATACCAACAAGAAGTAATGAGACATAAATTAAAGGGCGTTTTCCTCTCACATGCCATTCTAATTTACAACCTAGAACACCACTTCCAGTAAGGCTCTGTTGCCCTAGAAACCAGATTTGGTAAAGGAGAAATGCTGCCGCCATGTGGCCGATTCCCGCAAGAGCAGATTTTAACCCACAGCTAATGGTCACTTACCATTCACAAGGACTCAGGGCTGTAAAGGACACCTGCTCTCAAAATTGTGCTGAGGTAGGGAATGGATAAAAAAAATTCAAAACAGGCAAAATTTTCAAGAAGATAGTATGAAGAGGTAAGTTTTACTCACTCTCTTTTTAAAGAAAGGAAAATGGATAAAAGCTCAGCCTCAGGAAGTATTAGACTCATGCAATCTAAGCTACAAAATGTCTTCAACTCACACCAGTCGACTGACCATTGGCAAAAAGTCTACAAACAATAAATGCTGAAGAGGTTTTAGAGAACTGTGTAGCCTCTAGCTGCTGGTGAGATGTAAAAGGGTTAATCGCTAATAATGAGAACAGGAAAGAGCTGCGTTTAAAAGGAAAAATTGAGGTACCAGTCAATCCAGCAGGCGCACCAATGGGCCTCTCACCTGAGAAGACCAGAATGAAGAAGACCCGGGCTGCAAAAGCTGCACTGCAGCCTTATTCACAATAGACAAGACAGTGAAGCAACCAAAATGTCCATCTACAGATGAAAGGATAAAGAAGAAGTGGTCCATGTACACAATGAATAATAGCCATGGAAAACAATGAAACACTGCTCTTTGAGGCCCCATAAATGATCTTGGAGATAATCACAGAACATGAGGTAAGTCGGAAAGCAAAAGTCCTATATCCTATGATATCACTTATAGGCGTTATCTAATAACTGACACAAATGAACATATTTCCACACAGAAAGTCAATCACAGACTTATTAAAAAAGAACTATGCTTATCTAAAAGTAAAGGTGGGGGGAATGGATAAATGAAGATTAGCGTTACCATATGTATACAAATACATATTATATACATATATCAAAAAGACCGACCATATAGCAAGGAAGGATTACGGAACACTGTAATAATTTACAAGGGAAGAGGATCTCTACATAAATAGGTATGTAGAATATGTAGATGAACCAGAGTGTGTACACCTTGGACAAGCAACATTCTAACCATTACCCCAATTGAAAAAATTAAAACAACGAACTAGGAGTAATGAGACATAGACTTATGGGGGGTTTTCCTGGCACATTCCATTCAAATTTACAACCTAGACAAACGACTTCTAGAATGGCTCTGCTGCCCTAGTACCCAGATTTGGGAATGGAGAAATGCTGCTTCCTTGTGGCCGTTTCCCACAACAGCAGCTTTAAACCCACTGCAAAAGGTCACTAAATATTCACCAATTGCAGTTCTGTAAATGACACCTGCCCTCCAAAAAATACGGAGGTCGAAAATCGACCAAAAAATTCTAGAGTGCAACCTTCCAAAAAGAATATTTGAAGAGGTATATTATACTCACACTTTTTTTGCTTTTTTCTTTTAACAGAAAAGAAAAAGCTGTGGAAAAATGATGAATTGTAGGAATTTTTACAGACATGTAAACCCATATTACAAAAACCTATCAGCTCACACCAGTCATAATGGCAATCAAAAAAAATTCTGCCAACAATAAATGCTGACGTGATTGTGGAGAAATGCGTACCCTTGATTCTAAGGGGGACGTGGTAAGAGCCACTAATGAAAGCACAATGGAGTTGCCTTGAAAAGGTAAACGTTGAGCTACCGTACCAGTCAATCAATCATACCCACTGCTGGGTCTATCACCTGAGAAAATGAAAATCAAAAATCACAGGCGGGAAATCCTGCACTCCAGCCATATTTACCATAGGCAACACTTGGAAGCAACGAAAATGTCCATCGACAGAGGAATGCACCAAGAAGAAGTGGTCCATGTACACAATGGAATATTAGCCATGGAAAACATTGAAGCACTGCTCTTTGAGGCACCATACTTGAGCCTGGAGATAATCACAAAACATGAAGTAGGTCGGAAAGCAAAACACCTATATCCTATATTATCACTTATGGCATTATCTAATAACTAACACAGATGAACATATTTCCAAAGAGAAAGACACTCACAGGCTTAGAAAACAAACTATGCTCATCTGAAAGGAAAGGAGGGGGGAAACTGAGAAATGAACATTAGAGTTACCATACATATATAAATACATATTATATACATGTATCAAAAACACCGAACATATAGCAAGGGAGGTCGATGGAACACTGTAATATTTTACATGGGAAGAGGATCTGTACATTAATAGACATACATAATGTACAAATGAACCAGATTGTGTACACCTAGGAAAAACAATATTCTAAACTTTACCCAGATTAAAAAAATTTTAAAAACCAAGAAGAAGTAATGACACATAAACTTATGGGGATTTCTCCTGGCAATTTCCATTCTAATTTACAACCTAGGACAATGACTTCCAGAAAGGCTCTGCTGCCCTAGTACCCAGATTGGGGAATGGAGAAATGCTACCTCCTTGTGGCCGTTTCCCACAACAGCAGCTTTGAACCCACTGCAAAAGGTCACTAAATTTTCACCAACTTGCAGTTCTGTAAATGATACCTGCCCTCCAGAAAATTTCTGGGGTCAAAAATCGACCAAAAAATTCAAAAGAGGGCAAGCTTCGAAGAAGACAAGTTCAAGAGCTATATTGTACTCACGGGTTTTTCTTTTAAGAGAAAAGAAAAAGGGGTAGGAATATGACGAATTTAAAAAATTTTAATGACATGCATACCCATATTACAAAAACCTATCAGCTCACAGCAGTCAGAATGGCCTTTAGGAAAAATGCTGCAAAAAATAAACCGTGAAGGGAGTGTGGAGAAATGCGTACCTTCGGTTGTAAGGGGGGGCATGTAAAGAGCCACTAATGAAAACACAGTGTAGGTGCTTTGAAAAGGGAAACATTGAGCTACCAGTCAATCAATCACAACCACTGCTTGGCCTATCACTTGAGAAAATGAGAATCAAAAAGTCACAGGCTGGCAAACCTGTACGCCAGCAAGATTTACCATAGCCAGCACTTGGAAGCAATGAAAATGTCCATCAACCGAGGAATGCACCAAGAAGAAGTGGTCCACGTACACAATGGAATATTACTCTAATAATAAATATAAACTCAATTTAAAAACAAACAAAAGCAAGGAGACATCAACATTTGTGGTTTTATCCGGGCACATTGCACTCTAATTTATAACCGAAGAACACCACTGGCCGGTAGGTCTGTTTCCCTAGTACCAGCATGGGAAACGTAGAAAGGCTGCCGCTCTCTGGCCGTTACCTGCAAAAGCAGGTTTAAAGCCTGAGCTAATGGTCACTTCATATGAACAAGTACTGCAGGGCTGTAAATGAAACCTGCCCTCAAAATGTCTTGAGGGAGATAACGGCCAAAATATTACAAATGGTGACACATACTTTAAGAAAACACTGTGAAGAAATAAGCTCTAATCACAGCTTGAAAAATAAAAAGATCATGTCTTAAAGCTCAATTTCAACGCATTATGAGACACATGCAAATTCAACCACAAAGAGGTATCAGCTCACACCACTCAGAATAATCATCAGCAAAAACTACAAAGAATAAATCCTGAAGGTGCTGGGAAGAAATACATGCCCTCCACTTTAAGTGGGACGTAACCTGGAAAGAGCCACTAAGGAGAACAGAACAGAGGTGCCTTTAAAAAGTAAACATTGAGCTACCATGTGATCCAGCAGACCTATTCCTGGACCTATAAACTAAGAAGACAGAATTGGAAGGACACAGCCACGCAAATCTGCATTGCACACTATTACAATAGCCAAGATATGGAAGTAACCAAAAAGTCCACCGGCAGATGGGTGGACAAAGAAGAACTGCTACCTGTACAGATGGAATATGAGCTAGTGAAAAAATGAAACAATGCCATTTGCAGCACCGTAGATGAGTCTAGAAGTAATCACGCAACTTGGAGTAAGTGAGAAAGCGAAAGACACATATCCTATCATATCATATATAGGGGTTACCTAAAAAATGATACAAACAAAGATATTTCCACAGAGAAACACTATCATAGAATCAATAAAAAAACTTATGGTTCACCAATTAGAAAGGTGTGAGGAATGGATACATTACCGTATTGAGGTTAACAGAGAGATACAAACACCTGTGAAATATGTAATCACCAAAGACCTACGCAATACCAAGAGAAGACTACTCAACATTGTGTCATAACCTACATGGGAAAAGGCTCCGAAGAAGAATAGATATATGTATATGTGTGAAAGAACCACATCTTGCACACCTAGAACAAACAAAACATTGTAATCAAGTTTGCTGTGATAAAAAATAAAACGTAAGTTCAAAATAACAACAAGAAGTAATGAGACATACATTAAAGGGCGTTTTCCTCTCACATGCCATTCTAATTTACAACCTAGAACACCACTTCCAGTAAGGCTCTGTTGACCTAGTAACCAGATTTGGTAAAGGAGAAATGCTGCCGCCATGTGGCCGATTCCCGCAAGAGCAGCTTTTAACCCACAGCTAATGGTCACTTACCATTCACAAGGACTCAGGGCTGTAAAGGACACCTGCCCTCAAAATTGTGCTGAGGTAGGGAATGGATAAAAAAAATTCAAAACAGGCAAAATTTTCAAGAAGACAGTATGAAGAGGTAAGTTTTACTCACTCTCTTTTTAAAGAAAGGAAAATGGATAAAAGCTCAGCCTCAGGAAGTATTAGACTCATGCAATCTAATCTACAAAAAGTCTTCAACTCACACCAGTCGACTGACCATTGGCAAAAAGTCTACAAACAATAAATGCTGAAGAGGTTTTAGAGAACTGTGTACCCTCTAGCTGCTGGTGAGATGTAAAAGGGTTAAACGCTAATAATGAGAACAGGAAAGAGCTGCGTTTAAAAGGAAAAATTGAGGTACCAGTCAATCCAGCAGGCGCACCAATGGGCCTCTCACCTGAGAAGACCAGAATGAAGAAGACCCGGGCTGCAAAAGCTGCACTGCAGCCTTATTCACAATAGACAAGACAGTGAAGCAACCAAAATGTCCATCTACAGATGAAAGGATAAAGAAGAAGTGGTCCATGTACACAATGAATACTAGCCATGGAAAACAATGAAACACTGCTCTTTGAGGCCCCATAGATGATCTTGGAGATAATCACAGAACATGAGGTAAGTCGGAAAGCAAAAGTCCTATATCCTATGATATCACTTATAGGCGTTATCTAATAACTGACACAAATGAACATATTTCCACACAGAAAGTCAATCACAGACTTATTAAAACAGAACTATGCTTATCTAAAAGTAAAGGTGGGGGGAATGGATAAATGAAGATTAGCGTTACCATATGTATACAAATACATATTATATACATATATCAAAAAGACCGACCATATAGCAAGGAAGGATTACGGAACACTGTAATAATTTACAAGGGAAGAGGATCTCTACATAAATAGGTATGTAGAATATGTAGATGAACCAGAGTGTGTACACCTTGGACAAGCAACATTCTAACCATTACCCCAATTGAAAAAATTAAAACAACGAACTAGGAGTAATGAGACATAGACTTATGGGGGGTTTTCCTGGCACATTCCATTCAAATTTACAACCTAGACAAACGACTTCTAGAATGGCTCTGCTGCCCCAGTACCCAGATTTGGGAATGGAGAAATGCTGCATCCTTGTGGCCGTTTCCCACAACAGCAGCTTTAAACCCACTGCAAAAGGTCACTAAGTATTCACCAATTGCAGTTCTGTAAATGACACCTGACCTCCAAAAAATACTGAGGTCGAAAATCGACCAAAAAATTCTAGAGTGCAACCTTCCAAAAAGAATATTTGAAGAGGTATATTATACTCACACTTTTTTGCTTTTTTCTTTTAACAGAAAAGAAAAAGCCGTGGAAAAATGATGAATTGTAGGAATTTTTACAGACATGTAAACCCAAATTACAAAAACCTATCAGCTCACACCAGTCATAATGGCCATCAAAAAAAATTCTGCCAACAATAAATGCTGACGTGATTGTGGAGAAATGCGTACCCTTGATTCTAAGGGGGACGTGGCAAGAGCCACTAATGAAAGCACAATGGAGTTGCCTTGAAAAGGTAAACGTTGAGCTACCGTACCAGTCAATCAATCATACCCACTGCTGGGTCTATCACCTGAGAAAATGAAAATCAAAAATCACAGGCTGGAAATCCT
>NW_028124562.1:0-69059 GCF_965194825.1 Balaenoptera physalus
GTCGCAGCACCATAGATGAGGCTACAGATAATCACACAACTTGAAGTAAGTCAGAAAGCGAGAGACACATATCCTATGATATCACGTATAGGTGTTATCTAAAAATTCATAGGAAGGAACCTATTTCCACAGAGAAAGACATTGACGTGTTCAGAAAACAAGCTTGTGGTTAGCCAAACGGAAAGGTGTGAGGAATATATAACGGAGCATATTGGGTTTAAGAGACATATGCTAATATTTATAAAATATATAATCATCAAAGACATACCGAATACCAAGAGAGGTCTACACAACATTCTGTAATAACCTATATGGAACAGGATCCAAACATGAAAAGATATATGTATCAATGAAAGAGATTCTGTACACCTAGAACAAACACAACATTGCAATTAAGTTTGCTCGGAGAAAAATGAAAATTAAACTAAGAATACCAACAGCAAATAAGTAGACATAGTTTTGGGGGGTTTGTCCTGGCCCATTCCACTCTACTTTACAACCTACAAACAGGACTTCCAGGAAGGCTCTTTTCCCTTAGTAACCAGAGCTGGGAATATAGAAATGCTGCCTCCTTGTGGCCGTTTCCTGCAACAGCAGCTTTAAACCCAGAGCTAATGGTCATGTAATAGTCACAATTACTACAGGGTTCTAAATGACACCGGCCCTCAAAAAACGTACTGGTGCAGGTAATGGCCACAGGAATTCAGAACATTGCAAATTTTTCAAGGAAACAATTTGAAGAGGTAAGTTTCTCTGTTTTACTTTAAAAAAAAGTACGTAGATACAAGCTCAATATCGGGAATTATTAGATGCATGCAAATCCAAACTACAAAAAGGGATCACCACCCAACACTCAAAATGTCATCTGTAAAAAGTCTACAAACAATAAACGCTGAAGGGTTTTTTATAGAACTGTGTACCCTCAAGTTGCTGGTGGGATGTAAACTGGTAACAGCCAGTAGTGAGATCAGAATGGAGGTGCGTTGAAAGGTAAAAATTGAACTACCATATGATCTAGTAGGCCAAATGCAGGGCCTAACCCATGAGAAGACCAGAATCCAAAAGACACAGGCTGGCAATCCTGCACTGCATCAATATTTAGCATAGCCAAGACTTGGAAGTAACCAAAATGTCCATCCACAGATGAATGTAAAAAGAAGAAGTGGTCCATGTACACAATGGAATATTCGCCATGGAAAAGAGTGAAACACTGCTCTTTGCAGCACCATAGATGAGCCTAGAGATAATCACAGAACATGAGGTAAGTCGGAAAGCAGACGACAAATATCCTGTGATATCACTCCTAGGTGTTACCTAACAACTGACACATATGAACATATTTCCACAGAGAAAGACTCCCACAGACTTAGAAAACAAACTGTGGTTATCTTAAGGGAGAAGTGGGAGGAATGGATACATTAAGATTAGGGTTACCATACGTATACAAATACATATTAAACACATGTATCAAACAGACCGACCATATACCAAGGGAGGTCTACTGAACGCTCTGTAATCATTTACACGGGGGCTTGCCTGGTGGCACCGTGGTTAAGAATCCTCCTGCCAATGCAGGAGACACAGGTTCGATCCCTGGTTCGGGAAGATCCCACATGCTGCAGAGCAACTAAGCCCGTGCACCACAACTAATGAGCCTACGCTCTGGAGCCCATGAGCCATAACTACTGAGACCAGGTGCCACAACTACTGAAGCCTGCACGCCTAGAGCCCGTGCACCGCAACAGAAGAAGCCACTACGGTGAGAAGCCCGTGCACCGCACCGGAGAGTACCCCCGCTCACCGCAACTAGAGAAAGCCCACAGGCAGCAAAGAAGATCCAACTCAGCCAAAAATAAATACATAAATAAAATAAATTTATTAAATAAAATAATAGTAATTTACATGGGAAGAGGATCTGTACATGAATAAATATATATAATGTTCAATTGACCCTGATTGTGTACACCTACAACAAACACTATTCTACTCATTACCCCAATGTAAAAAATTAAAACCACGAACAGCAATTAATGAGACATAAAGTTATTGGGGTTGTCTCTGGCCCATTCCATTCTCATTTACAACCTAGGAACACGACTTTCAGGAAGGCTCAGCTGCCCTAGTAACCAGATTTGGGGATGGAGAAATGCTGCCACCTTGTTTCCGGGTCCCACAAGAGCAGCTTTAAACACTGGGCTAACGGTCACTTAAGATTCACAGTAATTGTAGGGCTGTAAATGACACGTGTCCTCAAAAAATATCCTGGGGTAGGTAATGGCCAAAAAAGTTCACAACACGGAAAATTTTTCAGGAAAACGGTTTCAAGAGGTAAGTGTTACTCACACTGTTATTTTAAAAAAAGAAGAACATGGATAAAAGCTCAATATCAGGAATTATTGGTTGGATGCAAATCCAAACTACAAAAAGATTTCACCACCCAATATTCAAAATGCCATCCGTAAACAGTCTGCAAACAATGAATGCTGATGGGTTGGTGGAGAAATGCATACCCACTATGCTGTTGGTTGGACGTAAACTGGTAACAGCTAATCATGAGAACAGAATGGAGCTGCGTTTCAAAGGTAAAGAAATTGAGCTACCATACAATGCGGCCGATCCCCTAATGGGCCTATCACCTAAGAAGACCAGAATCGGAAAGACACAGACAGGCAAACATGCACTGTAGCAATATTTACAATAGCCAAGACTTTCAAGCAAACAAAATGTCCATCAATAGATAAATGGACAAAGAAGAAGTGGTGGACGTACCGAATGGAATATTAGCCTCAGAAAAAATAAATGAACAATGCCGTTTTCTGGACTACAGATGAGACTAGGAAGAATCATATTAGGTTAAGTAAGTCAAAAGGGAATGACAAATATCCTATATCATTTTTACATGTTATCCTAAGATTGCTACCAATGAACATATTTCCACAGAAAAAGAAACTCACAGACTTATAAAACAAATGAATGGTTAACCAAAATGAAAGGTGGGAGGATGGACAAATTAGGATTATGGAGCTAACAAACAAATACAAATGTATGTTAAGTGTATATAAACATACAACACATAAACTGTATGAATTATATAATCACCAATATATATAAAATATATAATGACAAAACACCTACCATATACCAAGGGAGGTCTACTCAACATTCTGTAATAACATACATGGCAACAGCATCCGAAGAACAACAGACATATGTATGAATCATTGAGCAGATTCTGTACAGCCAGCCAATCACAACACTCTAATCAAATTTACTCTGATAAGAAATAGAAATTAAATTTAAAACAACAAACATATGTAAGGAGACGTAAACTTCTGGGGTCTTGTCCCAGCACATTCCACTCTAATTCATAAGCGAGGAACATGACGTCCAGGAAGACTCTGTTGCCCTAGTAACAAGAGTTGAGAACGTCATAATGCTGCCGCCTTGTGGCTGTTTCCCACAACAGCAGCTTTAAATCCAGTGCTAATGTTTGCTTAATAGTCACAAGGATTGCAGGGATGTAAATGACACCTGCCCTCAAAATATGCCCTGGGGTAGGGAATAGGCAAGAAAATTCAACACATGACAAATTCTTCAAGAAGTCAATATGAAGAGGGAAGTTGTATTCACTCTTTAAAAAAAAAAGCAAAAGAAAAAAATGGACATGCGTAAAGCGCAGTATAAGGAATTATTAGTCACATGCAAATCCAACCTCCAAAAAGGTTTCAGCTCACACCAGTCAAATGACCATCAGCAAAAAGTCTACAATCTATGAATGCTGAAGGGGTCTTAGAGAACTGTGTACCTTCTAGCTGCTGGTGGGATGTAAAGTGGTAACAGCACTAAGGAAAACTGAAGAGAGCTGCTTTAAAAGGTAAAAACTGAGCTACCATATGATGCGGCAGGGCACCTTCTTTGCCTATAACCTAAGACCACCAGAAACGGAAAGATAGAGGCAGGCAAATGTGCAATGCAGGAATATTGAAATAGCCAAGACATGGAAGGAAAAAAAAGGTCCATAAACAGATGAATGAACAAAGAAGAAGTGGTATATGGACAGAATGGAATATCAACCACGAAAAAAAATAAAAGAATGGCATATGCAGCACCACAGAGGAGCCTAGAGATAATCACACAATGTGAAGTGAGTCAGAATGCGAAAGACAAATGTCCTATGCTATCACTTATGTTATCTGAAAATTCATACAAATGAACATATTTCCATAGAGAAAGGCAATCTCAGATTGAGAAGACAAACTGATGGTTAAGCCAAAGAAAAGGTGTGAGGAATGGATAAATTAGGCTATTGGGGTTAACAAACATATACTAATACATATAAAATATATCATCCCCAAAGACCTACGGAATACCAAGAGTGGTCTACTCAACACTCTGTAATAACCTACATGGAAAAGGACCCAAAGATCAATAGATGTATGTATATGTGTAAATGAACAAGATTCTGTACACCTAGAACAAAAGACATTTTCAATCAAACTTGCTCTGAGAAAAACTACAACTTAAAGACACAAACAAGAATTAAGGAGGCTAAAACTTATGGGGGTTTGTCCTGGCACATTCCACTCTAATCTGCAACCTAACAGAACAACTTGCAGCAAGGTTCTGTTTCCCTAGCAAGCAGAGATGGCAACATAGAAATGCTGCCACACTAAGGCCGTTTCCTCAAACAGCAGCTTTAAATCCACTGCTAATGGTCACTAATAGTCACAAGGACTGTAGGGCTGTACATGACTCTTGCCCTCAACAACTGTCCTGGGGTAGGGAATGGCCAAAAAAATCCAAACGCGGCAAATTTTTCAAGAAGGCAATTGGAAGTTGTAAGTTTAGCTCCATCTTTAAACAAATGAAAAGGACATTGATAAACGCAAAACATCAGGAATTATTAGTCGCATGCAAATCCAATCTACACCAAGGTATCACCTCTCACCAGTCAGAATGACCATCAGCAAAAAGTCAACAAACAATAGATGTTGAAGAAGTTGTGGAGAATAGTGTAACCTCTCGGTCGAAATAGGATGTAAACTGGTAGCAGCCAATAATAGGAACAGGATGGCAGTGTGTTTAAAGGTAAAAATTGAGTTACCATATGATCCGGAAGGCCCACTGTTGGGCCTGTCACCTGTGAAAGCCAGAATCAAAAAGACACAGGATGGAAAATCCTGTATTGCAGCAGTATATACCATGGCCAAGACATGGAAGCAACAAAAATGTCCATCAGCAGACGAATGGACGAAAAAGTGGTCCATGTACACAATGCAATATTAGACACAGAAAAGAATGAAACAATGCCGGTCGCAGCACCATAGATGAGGCTACAGATAATCACACAACTTGAAGTAAGTCAGAAAGCGAGAGACACATATCCTATGATATCACGTATAGGTGTTATCTAAAAATTCATAGGAAGGAACCTATTTCCACAGAGAAAGACATTGACGTGTTCAGAAAACAAGCTTGTGGTTAGCCAAACGGAAAGGTGTGAGGAATATATAACGGAGCATATTGGGTTTAAGAGACATATGCTAATATTTATAAAATATATAATCATCAAAGACATACCGAATACCAAGAGAGGTCTACACAACATTCTGTAATAACCTATATGGAACAGGATCCAAACATGAAAAGATATATGTATCAATGAAAGAGATTCTGTACACCTAGAACAAACACAACATTGCAATTAAGTTTGCTCGGAGAAAAATGAAAATTAAACTAAGAATACCAACAGCAAATAAGTAGACATAGTTTTGGGGGGTTTGTCCTGGCCCATTCCACTCTACTTTACAACCTACAAACAGGACTTCCAGGAAGGCTCTTTTCCCTTAGTAACCAGAGCTGGGAATATAGAAATGCTGCCTCCTTGTGGCCGTTTCCTGCAACAGCAGCTTTAAACCCAGAGCTAATGGTCATGTAATAGTCACAATTACTACCGGGTTCTAAATGACACCTGCCCTCAAAAAACGTACTGCTGCAGGTAATGGCCACAGGATTTCAGAACATTGCAAATTTTTCAAGGAAACAATTTGAAGAGGTAAGTTTCTCTGTTTTACTTTAAAAGAAAGTACGTAGATAGAAGCTCAATATCGGGAATTATTAGATGCATGCAAATCCAAACTACAAAAAGGGATCACCACCCAACACTCAAAATGTCATCTGTAAAAAGTCTACAAACAATAAACGCTGAAGGGTTTTTTTATAGAACTGTGTACCCTCAAGTTGCTGGTGGGATGTAAACTGGTAACAGCCAGTAGTGAGAATAGAATGGAGGTGCGTTGAAAGGTAAAAATTGAACTACCATATGATCTAGTAGGCCAAATGCAGGGCCTAACCCATGAGAAGACCAGAATCCAAAAGACACAGGCTGGCAATCCTGCACTGCATCAATATTTAGCATAGCCAAGACTTGGAAGTAACCAAAATGTCCATCCACAGATGAATGTAAAAAGAAGAAGTGGTCCATGTACACAATGGAATATTCGCCATGGAAAAGAGTGAAACACTGCTCTTTGCAGCACCATAGATGAGCCTAGAGATAATCACAGAACATGAGGTAAGTCGGAAAGCAGACGACAAATATCCTGTGATATCACTCCTAGGTGTTACCTAACAACTGACACATATGAACATATTTCCACAGAGAAAGACTCCCACAGACTTAGAAAACAAACTGTGGTTATCTTAAGGGAGAAGTGGGAGGAATGGATACATTAAGATTAGGGTTACCATACGTATACAAATACATATTAAACACATGTATCAAACAGACCGACCATATACCAAGGGAGGTCTACTGAACGCTCTGTAATCATTTACACGGGGGCTTGCCTGGTGGCACCGTGGTTAAGAATCCTCCTGCCAATGCAGGAGACACAGGTTCGATCCCTGGTTCGGGAAGATCCCACATGCTGCAGAGCAACTAAGCCCGTGCACCACAACTAATGAGCCTACGCTCTGGAGCCCATGAGCCATAACTACTGAGACCAGGTGCCACAACTACTGAAGCCTGCACGCCTAGAGCCCGTGCACCGCAACAGAAGAAGCCACTACGGTGAGAAGCCCGTGCACCGCACCGGAGAGTAGCCCCGCTCACCGCAACTAGAGAAAGCCCACAGGCAGCAAAGAAGATCCAACTCAGCCAAAAATAAATACATAAATAAAATAAATTTATTAAAAAAAATAATAGTAATTTACATGGGAAGAGGATCTGTACATGAATAAATATATATAATGTTCAATTGACCCTGATTGTGTACACCTACAACAAACACTATTCTACTCATTACCCCAATGTAAAAAATTAAAACCACGAACATCAATTAATGAGACATAAAGTTATTGGGGTTGTCTCTGGCCCATTCCATTCTAATTTACAACCTAGGAACACGACTTTCAGGAAGGCTCAGCTGCCCTAGTAACCAGATTTGGGGATGGAGAAATGCTGCCACCTTGTTTCCGGTTCCCACAAGAGCAGCTTTAAACACTGGGCTAACGGTCACTTAAGATTCACAGTAATTGTAGGGCTGTAAATGACACGTGTCCTCAAAAAATATCCTGGGGTAGGTAATGGCCAAAAAAGTTCACAACACGGAAAATTTTTCAGGAAAACGGTTTCAAGAGGTAAGTGTTACTCACACTGTTATTTTAAAAAAAGAAGAACATGGATAAAAGCTCAATATCAGGAATTATTGGTTGGATGCAAATCCAAACTACAAAAAGATTTCACCACCCAATATTCAAAATGCCATCCGTAAACAGTCTGCAAACAATGAATGCTGATGGGTTGGTGGAGAAATGCATACCCACTATGCTGTTGGTTGGACGTAAACTGGTAACAGCTAATCATGAGAACAGAATGGAGCTGCGTTTCAAAGGTAAAGAAATTGAGCTACCATACAATGCGGCCGATCCCCTAATGGGCCTATCACCTAAGAAGACCAGAATCGGAAAGACACAGACAGGCAAACATGCACTGTAGCAATATTTACAATAGCCAAGACTTTCAAGCAAACAAAATGTCCATCAATAGATAAATGGACAAAGAAGAAGTGGTGGACGTACCGAATGGAATATTAGCCTCAGAAAAAATAAATGAACAATGCCGTTTTCTGGACTACAGATGAGACTAGGAAGAATCATATTAGGTTAAGTAAGTCAAAAGGGAATGACAAATATCCTATATCATTTATACATGTTATCCTAAGATTGCTACCAATGAACATATTTCCACAGAAAAAGAAACTCACAGACTTATAAAACAAATGAATGGTTAACCAAAATGAAAGGTGGGAGGATGGACAAATTAGGATTATGGAGCTAACAAACAAATACTAATGTATGTTAAGTGTATATAAACATACAACACATAAACTGTATGAATTATATAATCACCAATATATATAAAATATATAATGACAAAACACCTACCATATACCAAGGGAGGTCTACTCAACATTCTGTAATAACATACATGGCAACAGCATCCGAAGAACAACAGACATATGTATGAATCATTGAGCAGATTCTGTACAGCCAGCCAATCACAATACTCTAATCAAATTTACTCTGATAAGAAATAGAAATTAAATTTAAAACAACAAACATATGTAAGGAGACGTAAACTTCTGGGGTCTTGTCCCAGCACATTCCACTCTAATTCATAAGCGAGGAACATGACGTCCAGGAAGACTCTGTTGCCCTAGTAACAAGAGTTGAGAACGTCATAATGCTGCCGCCTTGTGGCTGTTTCCCACAACAGCAGCTTTAAATCCAGTGCTAATGTTTGCTTAATAGTCACAAGGATTGCAGGGATGTAAATGACACCTGCCCTCAAAATATGCCCTGGGGTAGGGAATAGGCAAGAAAATTCAACACATGACAAATTCTTCAAGAAGTCAATATGAAGAGGGAAGTTGTATTCACTCTTTAAAAAAAAAAGCAAAAGAAAAAAATGGACATGCGTAAAGCGCAGTATAAGGAATTATTAGTCACATGCAAATCCAACCTCCAAAAAGGTTTCAGCTCACACCAGTCAAATGACCGTCAGCAAAAAGTCTACAATCTATGAATGCTGAAGGGGTCTTAGAGAACTGTGTACCTTCTAGCTGCTGGTGGGATGTAAAGTGGTAACAGCACTAAGGAAAACTGAAGAGAGCTGCTTTAAAAGGTAAAAACTGAGCTACCATATGATGCGGCAGGGCACCTTCTTTGCCTATAACCTAAGACCACCAGAAACGGAAAGATAGAGGCAGGCAAATGTGCAATGCAGGAATATTGAAATAGCCAAGACATGGAAGGAAAAAAAAGGTCCATAAACAGATGAATGAACAAAGAAGAAGTGGTATATGGACAGAATAGAATATCAACCACGAAAAAAAATAAAAGAATGGCATATGCAGCACCACAGAGGAGCCTAGAGATAATCACACAATGTGAAGTGAGTCAGAATGCGAAAGACAAATGTCCTATGCTATCACTTATGTTATCTGAAAATTCATACAAATGAACATATTTCCATAGAGAAAGGCAATCTCAGATTGAGAAGACAAACTGATGGTTAAGCCAAAGAAAAGGTGTGAGGAATGGATAAATTAGGCTATTGGGGTTAACAAACATATACTAATACATATAAAATATATCATCCCCAAAGACCTACGGAATACCAAGAGTGGTCTACTCAACACTCTGTAATAACCTACATGGAAAAGGACCCAAAGATCAATAGATGTATGTATATGTGTAAATGAACAAGATTCTGTACACCTAGAACAAAAGACATTTTCAATCAAACTTGCTCTGAGAAAAACTACAACTTAAAGACACAAACAAGAATTAAGGAGGCTAAAACTTATGGGGGTTTGTCCTGGCACATTCCACTCTAATCTGCAACCTAACAGAACAACTTGCAGCAAGGTTCTGTTTCCCTAGCAAGCAGAGATGGCAACATAGAAATGCTGCCACACTAAGGCCGTTTCCTCAAACAGCAGCTTTAAATCCACTGCTAATGGTCACTAATAGTCACAAGGACTGTAGGGCTGTACATGACTCTTGCCCTCAACAACTGTCCTGGGGTAGGGAATGGCCAAAAAAATCCAAACGCGGCAAATTTTTCAAGAAGGCAATTGGAAGTTGTAAGTTTAGCTCCATCTTTAAACAAATGAAAAGGACATTGATAAACGCAAAACATCAGGAATTATTAGTCGCATGCAAATCCAATCTACACCAAGGTATCACCTCTCACCAGTCAGAATGACCATCAGCAAAAAGTCAACAAACAATAGATGTTGAAGAAGTTGTGGAGAATAGTGTAACCTCTCGGTCGAAATAGGATGTAAACTGGTAGCAGCCAATAATAGGAACAGGATGGCAGTGTGTTTAAAGGTAAAAATTGAGTTACCATATGATCCGGAAGGCCCTCTGTTGGGCCTGTCACCTGTGAAAGCCAGAATCAAAAAGACACAGGATTGAAAATCCTGTATTGCAGCAGTATATACCATGGCCAAGACATGGAAGCAACAAAAATGTCCATCAGCAGACGAATGGACGAAAAAGTGGTCCACGTACACAATGCAATATTAGACACAGAAAAGAATGAAACAATGCCGGTCGCAGCACCATAGATGAGGCTACAGATAATCACACAACTTGAAGTAAGTCAGAAAGCGAGAGACACATATCCTATGATATCACGTATAGGTGTTATCTAAAAATTCATAGGAAGGAACCTATTTCCACAGAGAAAGACATTGACGTGTTCAGAAAACAAGCTTGTCGTTAGCCAAACGGAAAGGTGTGAGGAATATATAACGGAGCATATTGGGTTTAAGAGACATATGCTAATATTTATAAAATATATAATCATCAAAGACATACCGAATACCAAGAGAGGTCTACACAACATTCTGTAATAACCTATATGGAACAGGATCCAAACATGAAAAGATATATGTATCAATGAAAGAGATTCTGTACACCTAGAACAAACACAACATTGCAATTAAGTTTGCTCGGAGAAAAATGAAAATTAAACTAAGAATACCAACAGCAAATAAGTAGACATAGTTTTGGGGGGTTTGTCCTGGCCCATTCCACTCTACTTTACAACCTACAAACAGGACTTCCAGGAAGGCTCTTTTCCCTTAGTAACCAGAGCTGGGAATATAGAAATGCTGCCTCCTTGTGGCCGTTTCCTGCAACAGCAGCTTTAAACCCAGAGCTAATGGTCATGTAATAGTCACAATTACTACCGGGTTCTAAATGACACCTGCCCTCAAAAAACGTACTGCTGCAGGTAGTGGCCACAGGATTTCAGAACATTGCAAATTTTTCAAGGAAACAATTTGAAGAGGTAAGTTTCTCTGTTTTACTTTAAAAGAAAGTACGTAGATAGAAGCTCAATATCGGGAATTATTAGATGCATGCAAATCCAAACTACAAAAAGGGATCACCACCCAACACTCAAAATGTCATCTGTAAAAAGTCTACAAACAATAAACGCTGAAGGGTTTTTTTATAGAACTGTGTACCCTCAAGTTGCTGGTGGGATGTAAACTGGTAACAGCCAGTAGTGAGAATAGAATGGAGGTGCGTTGAAAGGTAAAAATTGAACTACCATATGATCTAGTAGGCCAAATGCAGGGCCTAACCCATGAGAAGACCAGAATCCAAAAGACACAGGCTGGCAATCCTGCACTGCATCAATATTTAGCATAGCCAAGACTTGGAAGTAACCAAAATGTCCATCCACAGATGAATGTAAAAAGAAGAAGTGGTCCATGTACACAATGGAATATTCGCCATGGAAAAGAGTGAAACACTGCTCTTTGCAGCACCATAGATGAGCCTAGAGATAATCACAGAACATGAGGTAAGTCGGAAAGCAGACGACAAATATCCTGTGATATCACTCCTAGGTGTTACCTAACAACTGACACATATGAACATATTTCCACAGAGAAAGACTCCCACAGACTTAGAAAACAAACTGTGGTTATCTTAAGGGAGAAGTGGGAGGAATGGATACATTAAGATTAGGGTTACCATACGTATACAAATACATATTAAACACATGTATCAAACAGACCGACCATATACCAAGGGAGGTCTACTGAACGCTCTGTAATCATTTACACGGGGGCTTGCCTGGTGGCACCGTGGTTAAGAATCCTCCTGCCAATGCAGGGGACACAGGTTCGATCCCTGGTTCGGGAAGATCCCACATGCTGCAGAGCAACTAAGCCCGTGCACCACAACTAATGAGCCTACGCTCTGGAGCCCATGAGCCATAACTACTGAGACCAGGTGCCACAACTACTGAAGCCTGCACGCCTAGAGCCCGTGCACCGCAACAAAAGAAGCCACTACGGTGAGAAGCCCGTGCACCGCACCGGAGAGTACCCCCGCTCACCGCAACTAGAGAAAGCCCACAGGCAGCAAAGAAGATCCAACTCAGCCAAAAATCAATACATAATTAAAATAAATTTATTAAAAAAAATAATAGTAATTTACATGGGAAGAGGATCTGTACATGAATAAATATATATAATGTTCAATTGACCCTGATTGTGTACACCTACAACAAACACTATTCTACTCATTACCCCAATGTAAAAAATTAAAACCACGAACAGCAATTAATGAGACATAAAGTTATTGGGGTTGTCTCTGGCCCATTCCATTCTCATTTACAACCTAGGAACACGACTTTCAGGAAGGCTCAGCTGCCCTAGTAACCAGATTTGGGGATGGAGAAATGCTGCCACCTTGTTTCCGGGTCCCACAAGAGCAGCTTTAAACACTGGGCTAACGGTCACTTAAGATTCACAGTAATTGTAGGGCTGTAAATGACACGTGTCCTCAAAAAATATCCTGGGGTAGGTAATGGCCAAAAAAGTTCACAACACGGAAAATTTTTCAGGAAAACGGTTTCAAGAGGTAAGTGTTACTCACACTGTTATTTTAAAAAAACAAGAACATGGATGAAAGCTCAGTATCAGGAATTATTGGTTGGATGCAAATCCAAACTACAAAAAGATTTCACCACCCAATATTCAAAATGCCATCCGTAAACAGTCTGCAAACAATGAATGCTGATGGGTTGGTGGAGAAATGCATACCCACTATGCTGTTGGTTGGACGTAAACTGGTAACAGCTAATCATGAGAACAGAATGGAGCTGCGTTTCAAAGGTAAAGAAATTGAGCTACCATACAATGCGGCCGATCCCCTAATGGGCCTATCACCTAAGAAGACCAGAATCGGAAAGACACAGACAGGCAAACATGCACTGTAGCAATATTTACAATAGCCAAGACTTTCAAGCAAACAAAATGTCCATCAATAGATAAATGGACAAAGAAGAAGTGGTGGACGTACCGAATGGAATATTAGCCTCAGAAAAAATAAATGAACAATGCCGTTTTCAGGACTACAGATGAGACTAGGAAGAATCATATTAGGTTAAGTAAGTCAAAAGGGAATGACAAATATCCTATATCATTTATACATGTTATCCTAAGATTGCTACCAATGAACATATTTCCACAGAAAAAGAAACTCACAGACTTATAAAACAAATGAATGGTTAACCAAAATGAAAGGTGGGAGGATGGACAAATTAGGATTATGGAGCTAACAAACAAATACTAATGTATGTTAAGTGTATATAAACACACAACACATAAACTGTATGAATTATATAATCACCAATATATATAAAATATATAATGACAAAACACCTACCATATACCAAGGGAGGTCTACTCAACATTCTGTAATAACATACATGGCAACAGCATCCGAAGAACAACAGACATATGTATGAATCATTGAGCAGATTCTGTACAGCCAGCCAATCACAACACTCTAATCAAATTTACTCTGATCAGAAATAGAAATTAAATTTAAAAAAACAAACATAAGTAAGGAGACGTAAACTTCTGGGGTCTTGTCCCAGCACATTCCACTGTAATTCATAAGCGAGGAACATGACGTCCAGGAAGACTCTGTTGCCCTAGTAACAAGAGTTGAGAACGTCATAATGCTGCCGC
The DNA here is from genome assembly GCF_965194825.1 of Balaenoptera physalus. Lineage (NCBI taxonomy): Eukaryota > Metazoa > Chordata > Mammalia > Artiodactyla > Balaenopteridae > Balaenoptera > Balaenoptera physalus. The sequence goes on from NW_028124562.1 coordinate 14,070, forward strand.
CTTGTGGCTGTTTCCCACAACAGCAGCTTTAAATCCAGTGCTAATGTTTGCTTAATAGTCACAAGGATTGCAGGGATGTAAATGACACCTGCCCTCAAAATATGCCCTGGGGTAGGGAATAGGCAAGAAAATTCAACACATGACAAATTCTTCAAGAAGTCAATATGAAGAGGGAAGTTGTACTCACTCTTTTAAAAAAAAAGCAAAAGAAAAAAATGGACATGCGTAAAGCGCAGTATAAGGAATTATTAGTCACATGCAAATCCAACCTCCAAAAAGGTTTCAGCTCACACCAGTCAAATGACCGTCAGCAAAAAGTCTACAATCTATGAATGCTGAAGGGGTCTTAGAGAACTGTGTACCTTCTAGCTGCTGGTGGGATGTAAAGTGGTAACAGCACTAAGGAAAACTGAAGAGAGCTGCTTTAAAAGGTAAAAACTGAGCTACCATATGATGCGGCAGGGCACCTTCTTTGCCTATAACCTAAGACCACCAGAAACGGAAAGACAGAGGCAGGCAAATGTGCAATGCAGGAATATTGAAATAGCCAAGACATGGAAGGAAAAAAAAGGTCCATAAACAGATGAATGAACAAAGAAGAAGTGGTATATGGACAGAATGGAATATCAACCACGAAAAAAAATAAAAGAATGGCATATGCAGCACCACAGAGGAGCCTAGAGATAATCACACAATGTGAAGTGAGTCAGAATGCGAAAGACAAATGTCCTATGCTATCACTTATGTTATCTGAAAATTCATACAAATGAACATATTTCCATAGAGAAAGGCAATCTCAGATTGAGAAGACAAACTGATGGTTAAGCCAAAGAAAAGGTGTGAGGAATGGATAAATTAGGATATTGGGGTTAACAAACATATACTAATACATATAAAATATATCATCCCCAAAGACCTACGGAATACCAAGAGTGGTCTACTCAACACTCTGTAATAACCTACATGGAAAAGGACCCAAAGATCAATAGATGTATGTATATGTGTAAATGAACAAGATTCTGTACACCTAGAACAAAAGACATTTTCAATCAAACTTGCTCTGAGAAAAACTACAACTTAAAGACACAAACAAGAATTAAGGAGGCTAAAACTTATGGGGGTTTGTCCTGGCACATTCCACTCTAATCTGCAACCTAACAGCACAACTTGCAGCAAGGTTCTGTTTCCCTAGCAAGCAGAGATGGCAACATAGAAATGCTGCCACACTAAGGCCGTTTCCTCAAACAGCAGCTTTAAATCCACTGCTAATGGTCACTAATAGTCACAAGGACTGTAGGGCTGTACATGACTCATGCCCTCAACAACTGTCCTGGGGTAGGGAATGGCCAAAAAAATCCAAACGCGGCAAATTTTTCAAGAAGGCAATTGGAAGTTGTAAGTTTAGCTCCATCTTTAAACAAATGAAAAGGACATTGATAAACGCAAAACATCAGGAATTATTAGTCGCATGCAAATCCAATCTACACCAAGGTATCACCTCTCACCAGTCAGAATGACCATCAGCAAAAAGTCAACAAACAATAGATGTTGAAGAAGTTGTGGAGAATAGTGTAACCTCTCGGTCGAAATAGGATGTAAACTGGTAGCAGCCAATAATAGGAACAGGATGGCAGTGTGTTTAAAGGTAAAAATTGAGTTACCATATGATCCGGAAGGCCCTCTGTTGGGCCTGTCACCTGTGAAAGCCAGAATCAAAAAGACACAGGATTGAAAATCCTGTATTGCAGCAGTATATACCATGGCCAAGACATGGAAGCAACAAAAATGTCCATCAGCAGACGAATGGACGAAAAAGTGGTCCACGTACACAATGCAATATTAGACACAGAAAAGAATGAAACAATGCCGGTCGCAGCACCATAGATGAGGCTACAGATAATCACACAACTTGAAGTAAGTCAGAAAGCGAGAGACACATATCCTATGATATCACGTATAGGTGTTATCTAAAAATTCATAGGAAGGAACCTATTTCCACAGAGAAAGACATTGACGTGTTCAGAAAACAAGCTTGTCGTTAGCCAAACGGAAAGGTGTGAGGAATATATAACGGAGCATATTGGGTTTAAGAGACATATGCTAATATTTATAAAATATATAATCATCAAAGACATACCGAATACCAAGAGAGGTCTACACAACATTCTGTAATAACCTATATGGAACAGGATCCAAACATGAAAAGATATATGTATCAATGAAAGAGATTCTGTACACCTAGAACAAACACAACATTGCAATTAAGTTTGCTCGGAGAAAAATGAAAATTAAACTAAGAATACCAACAGCAAATAAGTAGACATAGTTTTGGGGGGTTTGTCCTGGCCCATTCCACTCTACTTTACAACCTACAAACAGGACTTCCAGGAAGGCTCTTTTCCCTTAGTAACCAGAGCTGGGAATATAGAAATGCTGCCTCCTTGTGGCCGTTTCCTGCAACAGCAGCTTTAAACCCAGAGCTAATGGTCATGTAATAGTCACAATTACTACCGGGTTCTAAATGACACCTGCCCTCAAAAAACGTACTGCTGCAGGTAGTGGCCACAGGATTTCAGAACATTGCAAATTTTTCAAGGAAACAATTTGAAGAGGTAAGTTTCTCTGTTTTACTTTAAAAGAAAGTACGTAGATAGAAGCTCAATATCGGGAATTATTAGATGCATGCAAATCCAAACTACAAAAAGGGATCACCACCCAACACTCAAAATGTCATCTGTAAAAAGTCTACAAACAATAAACGCTGAAGGGTTTTTTTATAGAACTGTGTACCCTCAAGTTGCTGGTGGGATGTAAACTGGTAACAGCCAGTAGTGAGAATAGAATGGAGGTGCGTTGAAAGGTAAAAATTGAACTACCATATGATCTAGTAGGCCAAATGCAGGGCCTAACCCATGAGAAGACCAGAATCCAAAAGACACAGGCTGGCAATCCTGCACTGCATCAATATTTAGCATAGCCAAGACTTGGAAGTAACCAAAATGTCCATCCACAGATGAATGTAAAAAGAAGAAGTGGTCCATGTACACAATGGAATATTCGCCATGGAAAAGAGTGAAACACTGCTCTTTGCAGCACCATAGATGAGCCTAGAGATAATCACAGAACATGAGGTAAGTCGGAAAGCAGACGACAAATATCCTGTGATATCACTCCTAGGTGTTACCTAACAACTGACACATATGAACATATTTCCACAGAGAAAGACTCCCACAGACTTAGAAAACAAACTGTGGTTATCTTAAGGGAGAAGTGGGAGGAATGGATACATTAAGATTAGGGTTACCATACGTATACAAATACATATTAAACACATGTATCAAACAGACCGACCATATACCAAGGGAGGTCTACTGAACGCTCTGTAATCATTTACACGGGGGCTTGCCTGGTGGCACCGTGGTTAAGAATCCTCCTGCCAATGCAGGGGACACAGGTTCGATCCCTGGTTCGGGAAGATCCCACATGCTGCAGAGCAACTAAGCCCGTGCACCACAACTAATGAGCCTACGCTCTGGAGCCCATGAGCCATAACTACTGAGACCAGGTGCCACAACTACTGAAGCCTGCACGCCTAGAGCCCGTGCACCGCAACAAAAGAAGCCACTACGGTGAGAAGCCCGTGCACCGCACCGGAGAGTACCCCCGCTCACCGCAACTAGAGAAAGCCCACAGGCAGCAAAGAAGATCCAACTCAGCCAAAAATCAATACATAATTAAAATAAATTTATTAAAAAAAATAATAGTAATTTACATGGGAAGAGGATCTGTACATGAATAAATATATATAATGTTCAATTGACCCTGATTGTGTACACCTACAACAAACACTATTCTACTCATTACCCCAATGTAAAAAATTAAAACCACGAACAGCAATTAATGAGACATAAAGTTATTGGGGTTGTCTCTGGCCCATTCCATTCTCATTTACAACCTAGGAACACGACTTTCAGGAAGGCTCAGCTGCCCTAGTAACCAGATTTGGGGATGGAGAAATGCTGCCACCTTGTTTCCGGGTCCCACAAGAGCAGCTTTAAACACTGGGCTAACGGTCACTTAAGATTCACAGTAATTGTAGGGCTGTAAATGACACGTGTCCTCAAAAAATATCCTGGGGTAGGTAATGGCCAAAAAAGTTCACAACACGGAAAATTTTTCAGGAAAACGGTTTCAAGAGGTAAGTGTTACTCACACTGTTATTTTAAAAAAACAAGAACATGGATGAAAGCTCAGTATCAGGAATTATTGGTTGGATGCAAATCCAAACTACAAAAAGATTTCACCACCCAATATTCAAAATGCCATCCGTAAACAGTCTGCAAACAATGAATGCTGATGGGTTGGTGGAGAAATGCATACCCACTATGCTGTTGGTTGGACGTAAACTGGTAACAGCTAATCATGAGAACAGAATGGAGCTGCGTTTCAAAGGTAAAGAAATTGAGCTACCATACAATGCGGCCGATCCCCTAATGGGCCTATCACCTAAGAAGACCAGAATCGGAAAGACACAGACAGGCAAACATGCACTGTAGCAATATTTACAATAGCCAAGACTTTCAAGCAAACAAAATGTCCATCAATAGATAAATGGACAAAGAAGAAGTGGTGGACGTACCGAATGGAATATTAGCCTCAGAAAAAATAAATGAACAATGCCGTTTTCAGGACTACAGATGAGACTAGGAAGAATCATATTAGGTTAAGTAAGTCAAAAGGGAATGACAAATATCCTATATCATTTATACATGTTATCCTAAGATTGCTACCAATGAACATATTTCCACAGAAAAAGAAACTCACAGACTTATAAAACAAATGAATGGTTAACCAAAATGAAAGGTGGGAGGATGGACAAATTAGGATTATGGAGCTAACAAACAAATACTAATGTATGTTAAGTGTATATAAACACACAACACATAAACTGTATGAATTATATAATCACCAATATATATAAAATATATAATGACAAAACACCTACCATATACCAAGGGAGGTCTACTCAACATTCTGTAATAACATACATGGCAACAGCATCCGAAGAACAACAGACATATGTATGAATCATTGAGCAGATTCTGTACAGCCAGCCAATCACAACACTCTAATCAAATTTACTCTGATCAGAAATAGAAATTAAATTTAAAAAAACAAACATAAGTAAGGAGACGTAAACTTCTGGGGTCTTGTCCCAGCACATTCCACTGTAATTCATAAGCGAGGAACATGACGTCCAGGAAGACTCTGTTGCCCTAGTAACAAGAGTTGAGAACGTCATAATGCTGCCGCCTTGTGGCTGTTTCCCACAACAGCAGCTTTAAATCCAGTGCTAATGTTTGCTTAATAGTCACAAGGATTGCAGGGATGTAAATGACACCTGCCCTCAAAATATGCCCTGGGGTAGGGAATAGGCAAGAAAATTCAACACATGACAAATTCTTCAAGAAGTCAATATGAAGAGGGAAGTTGTACTCACTCTTTTAAAAAAAAAGCAAAAGAAAAAAATGGACATGCGTAAAGCGCAGTATAAGGAATTATTAGTCACATGCAAATCCAACCTCCAAAAAGGTTTCAGCTCACACCAGTCAAATGACCGTCAGCAAAAAGTCTACAATCTATGAATGCTGAAGGGGTCTTAGAGAACTGTGTACCTTCTAGCTGCTGGTGGGATGTAAAGTGGTAACAGCACTAAGGAAAACTGAAGAGAGCTGCTTTAAAAGGTAAAAACTGAGCTACCATATGATGCGGCAGGGCACCTTCTTTGCCTATAACCTAAGACCACCAGAAACGGAAAGACAGAGGCAGGCAAATGTGCAATGCAGGAATATTGAAATAGCCAAGACATGGAAGGAAAAAAAAGGTCCATAAACAGATGAATGAACAAAGAAGAAGTGGTATATGGACAGAATGGAATATCAACCACGAAAAAAAATAAAAGAATGGCATATGCAGCACCACAGAGGAGCCTAGAGATAATCACACAATGTGAAGTGAGTCAGAATGCGAAAGACAAATGTCCTATGCTATCACTTATGTTATCTGAAAATTCATACAAATGAACATATTTCCATAGAGAAAGGCAATCTCAGATTGAGAAGACAAACTGATGGTTAAGCCAAAGAAAAGGTGTGAGGAATGGATAAATTAGGATATTGGGGTTAACAAACATATACTAATACATATAAAATATATCATCCCCAAAGACCTACGGAATACCAAGAGTGGTCTACTCAACACTCTGTAATAACCTACATGGAAAAGGACCCAAAGATCAATAGATGTATGTATATGTGTAAATGAACAAGATTCTGTACACCTAGAACAAAAGACATTTTCAATCAAACTTGCTCTGAGAAAAACTACAACTTAAAGACACAAACAAGAATTAAGGAGGCTAAAACTTATGGGGGTTTGTCCTGGCACATTCCACTCTAATCTGCAACCTAACAGCACAACTTGCAGCAAGGTTCTGTTTCCCTAGCAAGCAGAGATGGCAACATAGAAATGCTGCCACACTAAGGCCGTTTCCTCAAACAGCAGCTTTAAATCCACTGCTAATGGTCACTAATAGTCACAAGGACTGTAGGGCTGTACATGACTCATGCCCTCAACAACTGTCCTGGGGTAGGGAATGGCCAAAAAAATCCAAACGCGGCAAATTTTTCAAGAAGGCAATTGGAAGTTGTAAGTTTAGCTCCATCTTTAAACAAATGAAAAGGACATTGATAAACGCAAAACATCAGGAATTATTAGTCGCATGCAAATCCAATCTACACCAAGGTATCACCTCTCACCAGTCAGAATGACCATCAGCAAAAAGTCAACAAACAATAGATGTTGAAGAAGTTGTGGAGAATACTGTAACCTCTCGGTCGAAGTACGATGTAAACTGGTAGCAGCCAATAATAGGAACAGGATGGCAGTGTGTTTAAAGGTAAAAATTGAGTTACCATATGATCCGGATGGCCCACTGTTGGGTCTGTCACCTGTGAAAGCCAGAATCAAAAAGACACAGGATGGAAAATCCTGTATTGCGGCAGTATATACCATGGCCAAGACATGGAAGCAACAAAAATGTCCATCAGCAGACGAATGGACGAAAAAGTGGTCCATGTACACAATGCAATATTAGACACAGAAAAGAATGAAACAATGCCGGTCGCAGCACCATAGATGAGGCTACAGATAATCACACAACTTGAAGTAAGTCAGAAAGCGAGAGACACATATCCTATGATATCACGTATAGGTGTTATCTAAAAATTCATAGGAAGGAACCTATTTCCACAGAGAAAGACATTGACGTGTTCAGAAAACAAGCTTGTGGTTAGCCAAACGGAAAGGTGTGAGGAATATATAACGGAGCATATTGGGTTTAAGAGACATATGCTAATATTTATAAAATATATAATCATCAAAGACATACCGAATACCAAGAGAGGTCTACACAACATTCTGTAATAACCTATATGGAACAGGATCCAAACATGAAAAGATATATGTATCAATGAAAGAGATTCTGTACACCTAGAACAAACACAACATTGCAATTAAGTTTGCTCGGAGAAAAATGAAAATTAAACTAAGAATACCAACAGCAAATAAGTAGACATAGTTTTGGGGGGTTTGTCCTGGCCCATTCCACTCTACTTTACAACCTACAAACAGGACTTCCAGGAAGGCTCTTTTCCCTTAGTAACCAGAGCTGGGAATATAGAAATGCTGCCTCCTTGTGGCCGTTTCCTGCAACAGCAGCTTTAAACCCAGAGCTAATGGTCATGTAATAGTCACAATTACTACCGGGTTCTAAATGACACCTGCCCTCAAAAAACGTACTGGTGCAGGTAATGGCCACAGGAATTCAGAACATTGCAAATTTTTCAAGGAAACAATTTGAAGAGGTAAGTTTCTCTGTTTTACTTTAAAAAAAAGTACGTAGATACAAGCTCAATATCGGGAATTATTAGATGCATGCAAATCCAAACTACAAAAAGGGATCACCACCCAACACTCAAAATGTCATCTGTAAAAAGTCTACAAACAATAAACGCTGAAGGGTTTTTTTATAGAACTGTGTACCCTCAAGTTGCTGGTGGGATGTAAACTGGTAACATCCAGTAGTGAGATCAGAATGGAGGTGCGTTGAAAGGTAAAAATTGAACTACCATATGATCTAGTAGGCCAAATGCAGGGCCTAACCCATGAGAAGACCAGAATCCAAAAGACACAGGCTGGCAATCCTGCACTGCATCAATATTTAGCATAGCCAAGACTTGGAAGTAACCAAAATGTCCATCCACAGATGAATGTAAAAAGAAGAAGTGGTCCATGTACACAATGGAATATTCGCCATGGAAAAGAGTGAAACACTGCTCTTTGCAGCACCATAGATGAGCCTAGAGATAATCACAGAACATGAGGTAAGTCGGAAAGCAGACGACAAATATCCTGTGATATCACTCCTAGGTGTTACCTAACAACTGACACATATGAGCATATTTCCACAGAGAAAGACTCCCACAGACTTAGAAAACAAACTGTGGTTATCTTAAGGGAGAAGTGGGAGGAATGGATACATTAAGATTAGGGTTACCATACGTATACAAATACATATTAAACACATGTATCAAACAGACCGACCATATACCAAGGGAGGTCTACTGAACGCTCTGTAATCATTTACACGGGGGCTTGCCTGGTGGCACCGTGGTTAAGAATCCTCCTGCCAATGCAGGGGACACAGGTTCGATCCCTGGTTCGGGAAGATCCCACATGCTGCAGAGCAACTAAGCCCGTGCACCACAACTAATGAGCCTACGCTCTGGAGCCCATGAGCCATAACTACTGAGACCAGGTGCCACAACTACTGAAGCCTGCATGCCTAGAGCCCGTGCACCGCAACAAAAGAAGCCACTACGGTGAGAAGCCCGTGCACCGCACCGGAGAGTACCCCCGCTCACCGCAACTAGAGAAAGCCCACAGGCAGCAAAGAAGATCCAACTCAGCCAAAAATAAATACATAAATAAAATAAATTTATTAAAAAAAATAATAGTAATTTACATGGGAAGAGGATCTGTACATGAATAAATATATATAATGTTCAATTGACCCTGATTGTGTACACCTACAACAAACACTATTCTACTCCTTACCCCAATGTAAAAAATTAAAACCACGAACAGCAATTAATGAGACATAAAGTTATTGGGGTTGTCTCTGGCCCATTCCATTCTCATTTAAAACCTAGGAACACGACTTTCAGGAAGGCTCAGCTGCCCTAGTAACCAGATTTGGGGATGGAGAAATGCTGCCACCTTGTTTCCGGTTCCCACAAGAGCAGCTTTAAACACTGGGCTAACGGTCACTTAAGATTCACAGTAATCGTAGGGCTGTAAATGACACGTGTCCTCAAAAAATATCCTGGGGTAGGTAATGGCCAAAAAAGTTCACAACACGGAAAATTTTTCAGGAAAACGGTTTCAAGAGGTAAGTGTTACTCACACTGTTATTTTAAAAAAACAAGAACATGGATAAAAGCTCAATATCAGGAATTATTGGTTGGATGCAAATCCAAACTACAAAAAGATTTCACCACCCAATATTCAAAATGCCATCCGTAAACAGTCTGCAAACAATGAATGCTGATGGGTTGGTGGAGAAATGCATACCCACTATGCTGTTGGTTGGACGTAAACTGGTAACAGCTAATCATGAGAACAGAATGGAGCTGCGTTTCAAAGGTAAAGAAATTGAGCTACCATACAATGCGGCCGATCCCCTAATGGGCCTATCACCTAAGAAGACCAGAATCGGAAAGACACAGACAGGCAAACATGCACTGTAGCAATATTTACAATAGCCAAGACTTTCAAGCAAACAAAATGTCCATCAATAGATAAATGGACAAAGAAGAAGTGGTGGACGTACCGAATGGAATATTAGCCTCAGAAAAAATAAATGAACAATGCCGTTTTCAGGACTACAGATGAGACTAGGAAGAATCATATTAGGTTAAGTAAGTCAAAAGGGAATGACAAATATCCTATATCATTTATACATGTTATCCTAAGATTGCTACCAATGAACATATTTCCACAGAAAAAGAAACTCACAGACTTATAAAACAAATGAATGGTTAACCAAAATGAAAGGTGGGAGGATGGACAAATTAGGATTATGGAGCTAACAAACAAATACTAATGTATGTTAAGTGTATATAAACACACAACACATAAACTGTATGAATTATATAATCACCAATATATATAAAATATATAATGACAAAACACCTACCATATACCAAGGGAGGTCTACTCAACATTCTGTAATAACATACATGGCAACAGCATCCGAAGAACAACAGACATATGTATGAATCATTGAGCAGATTCTGTACAGCCAGCCAATCACAACACTCTAATCAAATTTACTCTGATAAGAAATAGAAATTAAATTTAAAACAACAAACATAAGTAAGGAGACGTAAACTTCTGGGGTCTTGTCCCAGCACATTCCACTCTAATTCATAAGCGAGGAACATGACGTCCAGGAAGACTCTGTTGCCCTAGTAACAAGAGTTGAGAACGTCATAATGCTGCCGCCTTGTGGCTGTTTCCCACAACAGCAGCTTTAAATCCAGTGCTAATGTTTGCTTAATAGTCACAAGGATTGCAGGGATGTAAATGACACCTGCCCTCAAAATATGCCCTGGGGTAGGGAATAGGCAAGAAAATTCAACACATGACAAATTCTTCAAGAAGTCAATATGAAGAGGGAAGTTGTACTCACTCTTTAAAAAAAAAAGCAAAAGAAAAAAATGGACATGCGTAAAGCGCAGTATAAGGAATTATTAGTCACATGCAAATCCAACCTCCAAAAAGGTTTCAGCTCACACCAGTCAAATGACCATCAGCAAAAAGTCTACAATCTATGAATGCTGAAGGGGTCTTAGAGAACTGTGTACCTTCTAGCTGCTGGTGGGATGTAAAGTGGTAACAGCACTAAGGAAAACTGAAGAGAGCTGCTTTAAAAGGTAAAAACTGAGCTACCATATGATGCGGCAGGGCACCTTCTTTGCCTATAACCTAAGACCACCAGAAACGGAAAGACAGAGGCAGGCAAATGTGCAATGCAGGAATATTGAAATAGCCAAGACATGGAAGGAAAAAAAAGGTCCATAAACAGATGAATGAACAAAGAAGAAGTGGTATATGGACAGAATGGAATATCAACCACGAAAAAAAATAAAAGAATGGCATATGCAGCACCACAGAGGAGCCTAGAGATAATCACACAATGTGAAGTGAGTCAGAATGCGAAAGACAAATGTCCTATGCTATCACTTATGTTATCTGAAAATTCATACAAATGAACATATTTCCATAGAGAAAGGCAATCTCAGATTGAGAAGACAAACTGATGGTTAAGCCAAAGAAAAGGTGTGAGGAATGGATAAATTAGGCTATTGGGGTTAACAAACATATACTAATACATATAAAATATATCATCCCCAAAGACCTACGGAATACCAAGAGTGGTCTACTCAACACTCTGTAATAACCTACATGGAAAAGGACCCAAAGATCAATAGATGTATGTATATGTGTAAATGAACAAGATTCTGTACACCTAGAACAAAAGACATTTTCAATCAAACTTGCTCTGAGAAAAACTACAACTTAAAGACACAAACAAGAATTAAGGAGGCTAAAACTTATGGGGGTTTGTCCTGGCACATTCCACTCTAATCTGCAACCTAACAGCACAACTTGCAGCAAGGTTCTGTTTCCCTAGCAAGCAGAGATGGCAACATAGAAATGCTGCCACACTAAGGCCGTTTCCTCAAACAGCAGCTTTAAATCCACTGCTAATGGTCACTAATAGTCACAAGGACTGTAGGGCTGTACATGACTCATGCCCTCAACAACTGTCCTGGGGTAGGGAATGGCCAAAAAAATCCAAACGCGGCAAATTTTTCAAGAAGGCAATTGGAAGTTGTAAGTTTAGCTCCATCTTTAAACAAATGAAAAGGACATTGATAAACGCAAAACATCAGGAATTATTAGTCGCATGCAAATCCAATCTACACCAAGGTATCACCTCTCACCAGTCAGAATGACCATCAGCAAAAAGTCAACAAACAATAGATGTTGAAGAAGTTGTGGAGAATAGTGTAACCTCTCGGTCGAAGTAGGATGTAAACTGGTAGCAGCCAATAATAGGAACAGGATGGCAGTGTGTTTAAAGGTAAAAATTGAGTTACCATATGATCCGGAAGGCCCACTGTTGGGCCTGTCACCTGTGAAAGCCAGAATCAAAAAGACACAGGATGGAAAATCCTGTATTGCAGCAGTATATACCATGGCCAAGACATGGAAGCAACAAAAATGTCCATCAGCAGACGAATGGACGAAAAAGTGGTCCATGTACACAATGCAATATTAGACACAGAAAAGAATGAAACAATGCCGGTCGCAGCACCATAGATGAGGCTACAGATAATCACACAACTTGAAGTAAGTCAGAAAGCGAGAGACACATATCCTATGATATCACGTATAGGTGTTATCTAAAAATTCATAGGAAGGAACCTATTTCCACAGAGAAAGACATTGACGTGTTCAGAAAACAAGCTTGTGGTTAGCCAAACGGAAAGGTGTGAGGAATATATAACGGAGCATATTGGGTTTAAGAGACATATGCTAATATTTATAAAATATATAATCATCAAAGACATACCGAATACCAAGAGAGGTCTACACAACATTCTGTAATAACCTATATGGAACAGGATCCAAACATGAAAAGATATATGTATCAATGAAAGAGATTCTGTACACCTAGAACAAACACAACATTGCAATTAAGTTTGCTCGGAGAAAAATGAAAATTAAACTAAGAATACCAACAGCAAATAAGTAGACATAGTTTTGGGGGGGTTTTCCTGGCCCATTCCACTCTACTTTACAAGCTACAAACAGGACTTCCAGGAAGGCTCTTTTCCCTTAGTAACCAGAGCTGGGAATATAGAAATGCTGCCTCCTTGTGGCCGTTTCCTGCAACAGCAGCTTTAAACCCAGAGCTAATGGTCATGTAATAGTCACAATTACTACAGGGTTCTAAATGACACCTGCCCTCAAAAAACGTACTGGTGCAGGTAATGGCCACAGGAATTCAGAACATTGCAAATTTTTCAAGGAAACAATTTGAAGAGGTAAGTTTCTCTGTTTTACTTTAAAAAAAAGTACGTAGATACAAGCTCAATATCGGGAATTATTAGATGCATGCAAATCCAAACTACAAAAAGGGATCACCACCCAACACTCAAAATGTCATCTGTAAAAAGTCTACAAACAATAAACGCTGAAGGGTTTTTTTATAGAACTGTGTACCCTCAAGTTGCTGGTGGGATGTAAACTGGTAACAGCCAGTAGTGAGAACAGAATGGAGGTGCGTTGAAAGGTAAAAATTGAACTACCATATGATCTAGTAGGCCAAATGCAGGGCCTAACCCATGAGAAGACCAGAATCCAAAAGACACAGGCTGGCAATCCTGCACTGCATCAATATTTAGCATAGCCAAGACTTGGAAGTAACCAAAATGTCCATCCACAGATGAATGTAAAAAGAAGAAGTGGTCCATGTACACAATGGAATATTCGCCATGGAAAAGAGTGAAACACTGCTCTTTGCAGCACCATAGATGAGACTAGAGATAATCACAGAACATGAGGTAAGTCGGAAAGCAGACGACAAATATCCTGTGATATCACTCCTAGGTGTTACCTAACAACTGACACATATGAACATATTTCCACAGAGAAAGACTCCCACAGACTTAGAAAACAAACTGTGGTTATCTTAAGGGAGAAGTGGGAGGAATGGATACATTAAGATTAGGGTTACCATACGTATACAAATACATATTAAACACATGTATCAAACAGACCGACCATATACCAAGGGAGGTCTACTGAACGCTCTGTAATCATTTACACGGGGGCTTGCCTGGTGGCACCGTGGTTAAGAATCCTCCTGCCAATGCAGGGGACACAGGTTCGATCCCTGGTTCGGGAAGATCCCACATGCTGCAGAGCAACTAAGCCCGTGCACCACAACTAATGAGCCTACGCTCTGGAGCCCATGAGCCATAACTACTGAGACCAGGTGCCACAACTACTGAAGCCTGCACGCCTAGAGCCCGTGCACCGCAACAAAAGAAGCCACTACGGTGAGAAGCCCGTGCACCGCACCGGAGAGTACCCCCGCTCACCGCAACTAGAGAAAGCCCACAGGCAGCAAAGAAGATCCAACTCAGCCAAAAATCAATACATAATTAAAATAAATTTATTAAAAAAAATAATAGTAATTTACATGGGAAGAGGATCTGTACATGAATAAATATATATAATGTTCAATTGACCCTGATTGTGTACACCTACAACAAACACTATTCTACTCATTACCCCAATGTAAAAAATTAAAATCACGAACAGCAATTAATGAGACATAAAGTTATTGGGGTTGTCTCTGGCCCATTCCATTCTCATTTACAACCTAGGAACACGACTTTCAGGAAGGCTCAGCTGCCCTAGTAACCAGATTTGGGGATGGAGAAATGCTGCCACCTTGTTTCCGGGTCCCACAAGAGCAGCTTTAAACACTGGGCTAACGGTCACTTAAGATTCACAGTAATTGTAGGGCTGTAAATGACACGTGTCCTCAAAAAATATCCTGGGGTAGGTAATGGCCAAAAAAGTTCACAACACGGAAAATTTTTCAGGAAAACGGTTTCAAGAGGTAAGTGTTACTCACACTGTTATTTTAAAAAAACAAGAACATGGATAAAAGCTCAATATCAGGAATTATTGGTTGGATGCAAATCCAAACTACAAAAAGATTTCACCACCCAATATTCAAAATGCCATCCGTAAACAGTCTGCAAACAATGAATGCTGATGGGTTGGTGGAGAAATGCATACCCACTATGCTGTTGGTTGGACGTAAACTGGTAACAGCTAATCATGAGAACAGAATGGAGCTGCGTTTCAAAGGTAAAGAAATTGAGCTACCATACAATGCGGCCGATCCCCTAATGGGCCTATCACCTAAGAAGACCAGAATCGGAAAGACACAGACAGGCAAACATGCACTGTAGCAATATTTACAATAGCCAAGACTTTCAAGCAAACAAAATGTCCATCAATAGATAAATGGACAAAGAAGAAGTGGTGGACGTACCGAATGGAATATTAGCCTCAGAAAAAATAAATGAACAATGCCGTTTTCAGGACTACAGATGAGACTAGGAAGAATCATATTAGGTTAAGTAAGTCAAAAGGGAATGACAAATATCCTATATCATTTATACATGTTATCCTAAGATTGCTACCAATGAACATATTTCCACAGAAAAAGAAACTCACAGACTTATAAAACAAATGAATGGTTAACCAAAATGAAAGGTGGGAGGATGGACAAATTAGGATTATGGAGCTAACAAACAAATACTAATGTATGTTAAGTGTATATAAACACACAACACATAAACTGTATGAATTATATAATCACCAATATATATAAAATATATAATGACAAAACACCTACCATATACCAAGGGAGGTCTACTCAACATTCTGTAATAACATACATGGCAACAGCATCCGAAGAACAACAGACATATGTATGAATCATTGAGCAGATTCTGTACAGCCAGCCAATCACAACACTCTAATCAAATTTACTCTGATAAGAAATAGAAATTAAATTTAAAAAAACAAACATAAGTAAGGAGACGTAAACTTCTGGGGTCTTGTCCCAGCACATTCCACTCTAATTCATAAGCGAGGAACATGACGTCCAGGAAGACTCTGTTGCCCTAGTAACAAGAGTTGAGAACGTCATAATGCTGCCGCCTTGTGGCTGTTTCCCACAACAGCAGCTTTAAATCCAGTGCTAATGTTTGCTTAATAGTCACAAGGATTGCAGGGATGTAAATGACACCTGCCCTCAAAATATGCCCTGGGGTAGGGAATAGGCAAGAAAATTCAACACATGACAAATTCTTCAAGAAGTCAATATGAAGAGGGAAGTTGTACTCACTCTTTAAAAAAAAAAGCAAAAGAAAAAAATGGACATGCGTAAAGCGCAGTATAAGGAATTATTAGTCACATGCAAATCCAACCTCCAAAAAGGTTTCAGCTCACACCAGTCAAATGACCATCAGCAAAAAGTCTACAATCTATGAATGCTGAAGGGGTCTTAGAGAACTGTGTACCTTCTAGCTGCTGGTGGGATGTAAAGTGGTAACAGCACTAAGGAAAACTGAAGAGAGCTGCTTTAAAAGGTAAAAACTGAGCTACCATATGATGCGGCAGGGCACCTTCTTTGCCTATAACCTAAGACCACCAGAAACGGAAAGACAGAGGCAGGCAAATGTGCAATGCAGGAATATTGAAATAGCCAAGACATGGAAGGAAAAAAAAGGTCCATAAACAGATGAATGAACAAAGAAGAAGTGGTATATGGACAGAATGGAATATCAACCACGAAAAAAAATAAAAGAATGGCATATGCAGCACCACAGAGGAGCCTAGAGATAATCACACAATGTGAAGTGAGTCAGAATGCGAAAGACAAATGTCCTATGCTATCACTTATGTTATCTGAAAATTCATACAAATGAACATATTTCCATAGAGAAAGGCAATCTCAGATTGAGAAGACAAACTGATGGTTAAGCCAAAGAAAAGGTGTGAGGAATGGATAAATTAGGATATTGGGGTTAACAAACATATACTAATACATATAAAATATATCATCCCCAAAGACCTACGGAATACCAAGAGTGGTCTACTCAACACTCTGTAATAACCTACATGGAAAAGGACCCAAAGATCAATAGATGTATGTATATGTGTAAATGAACAAGATTCTGTACACCTAGAACAAAAGACATTTTCAATCAAACTTGCTCTGAGAAAAACTACAACTTAAAGACACAAACAAGAATTAAGGAGGCTAAAACTTATGGGGGTTTGTCCTGGCACATTCCACTCTAATCTGCAACCTAACAGCACAACTTGCAGCAAGGTTCTGTTTCCCTAGCAAGCAGAGATGGCAACATAGAAATGCTGCCACACTAAGGCCGTTTCCTCAAACAGCAGCTTTAAATCCACTGCTAATGGTCACTAATAGTCACAAGGACTGTAGGGCTGTACATGACTCATGCCCTCAACAACTGTCCTGGGGTAGGGAATGGCCAAAAAAATCCAAACGCGGCAAATTTTTCAAGAAGGCAATTGGAAGTTGTAAGTTTAGCTCCATCTTTAAACAAATGAAAAGGACATTGATAAACGCAAAACATCAGGAATTATTAGTCGCATGCAAATCCAATCTACACCAAGGTATCACCTCTCACCAGTCAGAATGACCATCAGCAAAAAGTCAACAAACAATAGATGTTGAAGAAGTTGTGGAGAATAGTGTAACCTCTCGGTCGAAGTAGGATGTAAACTGGTAGCAGCCAATAATAGGAACAGGATGGCAGTGTGTTTAAAGGTAAAAATTGAGTTACCATATGATCCGGAAGGCCCACTGTTGGGCCTGTCACCTGTGAAAGCCAGAATCAAAAAGACACAGGATGGAAAATCCTGTATTGCAGCAGTATATACCATGGCCAAGACATGGAAGCAACAAAAATGTCCATCAGCAGACGAATGGACGAAAAAGTGGTCCATGTACACAATGCAATATTAGACACAGAAAAGAATGAAACAATGCCGGTCGCAGCACCATAGATGAGGCTACAGATAATCACACAACTTGAAGTAAGTCAGAAAGCGAGAGACACATATCCTATGATATCACGTATAGGTGTTATCTAAAAATTCATAGGAAGGAACCTATTTCCACAGAGAAAGACATTGACGTGTTCAGAAAACAAGCTTGTGGTTAGCCAAACGGAAAGGTGTGAGGAATATATAACGGAGCATATTGGGTTTAAGAGACATATGCTAATATTTATAAAATATATAATCATCAAAGACATACCGAATACCAAGAGAGGTCTACACAACATTCTGTAATAACCTATATGGAACAGGATCCAAACATGAAAAGATATATGTATCAATGAAAGAGATTCTGTACACCTAGAACAAACACAACATTGCAATTAAGTTTGCTCGGAGAAAAATGAAAATTAAACTAAGAATACCAACAGCAAATAAGTAGACATAGTTTTGGGGGGGTTGTCCTGGCCCATTCCACTCTACTTTACAACCTACAAACAGGACTTCCAGGAAGGCTCTTTTCCCTTAGTAACCAGAGCTGGGAATATAGAAATGCTGCCTCCTTGTGGCCGTTTCCTGCAACAGCAGCTTTAAACCCAGAGCTAATGGTCATGTAATAGTCACAATTACTACAGGGTTCTAAATGACACCTGCCCTCAAAAAACGTACTGGTGCAGGTAATGGCCACAGGAATTCAGAACATTGCAAATTTTTCAAGGAAACAATTTGAAGAGGTAAGTTTCTCTGTTTTACTTTAAAAAAAAGTACGTAGATACAAGCTCAATATCGGGAATTATTAGATGCATGCAAATCCAAACTACAAAAAGGGATCACCACCCAACACTCAAAATGTCATCTGTAAAAAGTCTACAAACAATAAACGCTGAAGGGTTTTTTTATAGAACTGTGTACCCTCAAGTTGCTGGTGGGATGTAAACTGGTAACAGCCAGTAGTGAGAACAGAATGGAGGTGCGTTGAAAGGTAAAAATTGAACTACCATATGATCTAGTAGGCCAAATGCAGGGCCTAACCCATGAGAAGACCAGAATCCAAAAGACACAGGCTGGCAATCCTGCACTGCATCAATATTTAGCATAGCCAAGACTTGGAAGTAACCAAAATGTCCATCCACAGATGAATGTAAAAAGAAGTGGTCCATGTACACAATGGAATATTCGCCATGGAAAAGAGTGAAACACTGCTCTTTGCAGCACCATAGATGAGACTAGAGATAATCACAGAACATGAGGTAAGTCGGAAAGCAGACGACAAATATCCTGTGATATCACTCCTAGGTGTTACCTAACAACTGACACATATGAACATATTTCCACAGAGAAAGACTCCCACAGACTTAGAAAACAAACTGTGGTTATCTTAAGGGAGAAGTGGGAGGAATGGATACATTAAGATTAGGGTTACCATACGTATACAAATACATATTAAACACATGTATCAAACAGACCGACCATATACCAAGGGAGGTCTACTGAACGCTCTGTAATCATTTACACGGGGGCTTGCCTGGTGGCACCGTGGTTAAGAATCCTCCTGCCAATGCAGGGGACACAGGTTCGATCCCTGGTTCGGGAAGATCCCACATGCTGCAGAGCAACTAAGCCCGTGCACCACAACTAATGAGCCTACGCTCTGGAGCCCATGAGCCATAACTACTGAGACCAGGTGCCACAACTACTGAAGCCTGCACGCCTAGAGCCCGTGCACCGCAACAAAAGAAGCCACTACGGTGAGAAGCCCGTGCACCGCACCGGAGAGTACCCCCGCTCACCGCAACTAGAGAAAGCCCACAGGCAGCAAAGAAGATCCAACTCAGCCAAAAATCAATACATAATTAAAATAAATTTATTAAAAAAAATAATAGTAATTTACATGGGAAGAGGATCTGTACATGAATAAATATATATAATGTTCAATTGACCCTGATTGTGTACACCTACAACAAACACTATTCTACTCATTACCCCAATGTAAAAAATTAAAACCACGAACAGCAATTAATGAGACATAAAGTTATTGGGGTTGTCTCTGGCCCATTCCATTCTCATTTACAACCTAGGAACACGACTTTCAGGAAGGCTCAGCTGCCCTAGTAACCAGATTTGGGGATGGAGAAATGCTGCCACCTTGTTTCCGGGTCCCACAAGAGCAGCTTTAAACACTGGGCTAACGGTCACTTAAGATTCACAGTAATTGTAGGGCTGTAAATGACACGTGTCCTCAAAAAATATCCTGGGGTAGGTAATGGCCAAAAAAGTTCACAACACGGAAAATTTTTCAGGAAAACGGTTTCAAGAGGTAAGTGTTACTCACACTGTTATTTTAAAAAAACAAGAACATGGATAAAAGCTCAATATCAGGAATTATTGGTTGGATGCAAATCCAAACTACAAAAAGATTTCACCACCCAATATTCAAAATGCCATCCGTAAACAGTCTGCAAACAATGAATGCTGATGGGTTGGTGGAGAAATGCATACCCACTATGCTGTTGGTTGGACGTAAACTGGTAACAGCTAATCATGAGAACAGAATGGAGCTGCGTTTCAAAGGTAAAGAAATTGAGCTACCATACAATGCGGCCGATCCCCTAATGGGCCTATCACCTAAGAAGACCAGAATCGGAAAGACACAGACAGGCAAACATGCACTGTAGCAATATTTACAATAGCCAAGACTTTCAAGCAAACAAAATGTCCATCAATAGATAAATGGACAAAGAAGAAGTGGTGGACGTACCGAATGGAATATTAGCCTCAGAAAAAATAAATGAACAATGCCGTTTTCAGGACTACAGATGAGACTAGGAAGAATCACATTAGGTTAAGTAAGTCAAAAGGGAATGACAAATATCCTATATCATTTATACATGTTATCCTAAGATTGCTACCAAAGAACATATTTCCACAGAAAAAGAAACTCACAGACTTATAAAACAAATGAATGGTTAACCAAAATGAAAGGTGGGAGGATGGACAAATTAGGATTATGGAGCTAACAAACAAATACTAATGTATGTTAAGTGTATATAAACACACAACACATAAACTGTATGAATTATATAATCACCAATATATATAAAATATATAATGACAAAACACCTACCATATACCAAGGGAGGTCTACTCAACATTCTGTAATAACATACATGGCAACAGCATCCGAAGAACAACAGACATATGTATGAATCATTGACCAGATTCTGTACAGCCAGCCAATCACAACACTCTAATCAAATTTACTCTGATAAGAAATAGAAATTAAATTTAAAAAAACAAACATAAGTAAGGAGACGTAAACTTCTGGGGTCTTGTCCCAGCACATTCCACTCTAATTCATAAGCGAGGAACATGACGTCCAGGAAGACTCTGTTGCCCTAGTAACAAGAGTTGAGAACGTCATAATGCTGCCGCCTTGTGGCTGTTTCCCACAACAGCAGCTTTAAATCCAGTGCTAATGTTTGCTTAATAGTCACAAGGATTGCAGGGATGTAAATGACACCTGCCCTCAAAATATGCCCTGGGGTAGGGAATAGGCAAGAAAATTCAACACATGACAAATTCTTCAAGAAGTCAATATGAAGAGGGAAGTTGTACTCACTCTTTAAAAAAAAAAGCAAAAGAAAAAAATGGACATGCGTAAAGCGCAGTATAAGGAATTATTAGTCACATGCAAATCCAACCTCCAAAAAGGTTTCAGCTCACACCAGTCAAATGACCATCAGCAAAAAGTCTACAATCTATGAATGCTGAAGGGGTCTTAGAGAACTGTGTACCTTCTAGCTGCTGGTGGGATGTAAAGTGGTAACAGCACTAAGGAAAACTGAAGAGAGCTGCTTTAAAAGGTAAAAACTGAGCTACCATATGATGCGGCAGGGCACCTTCTTTGCCTATAACCTAAGACCACCAGAAACGGAAAGACAGAGGCAGGCAAATGTGCAATGCAGGAATATTGAAATAGCCAAGACATGGAAGGAAAAAAAAGGTCCATAAACAGATGAATGAACAAAGAAGAAGTGGTATATGGACAGAATGGAATATCAACCACGAAAAAAAATAAAAGAATGGCATATGCAGCACCACAGAGGAGCCTAGAGATAATCACACAATGTGAAGTGAGTCAGAATGCGAAAGACAAATGTCCTATGCTATCACTTATGTTATCTGAAAATTCATACAAATGAACATATTTCCATAGAGAAAGGCAATCTCAGATTGAGAAGACAAACTGATAGTTAAGCCAAAGAAAAGGTGTGAGGAATGGATAAATTAGGATATTGGGGTTAACAAACATATACTAATACATATAAAATATATCATCCCCAAAGACCTACGGAATACCAAGAGTGGTCTACTCAACACTCTGTAATAACCTACATGGAAAAGGACCCAAAGATCAATAGATGTATGTATATGTGTAAATGAACAAGATTCTGTACACCTAGAACAAAAGACATTTTCAATCAAACTTGCTCTGAGAAAAACTACAACTTAAAGACACAAACAAGAATTAAGGAGGCTAAAACTTATGGGGGTTTGTCCTGGCACATTCCACTCTAATCTGCAACCTAACAGCACAACTTGCAGCAAGGTTCTGTTTCCCTAGCAAGCAGAGATGGCAACATAGAAATGCTGCCACACTAAGGCCGTTTCCTCAAACAGCAGCTTTAAATCCACTGCTAATGGTCACTAATAGTCACAAGGACTGTAGGGCTGTACATGACTCTTGCCCTCAACAACTGTCCTGGGGTAGGGAATGGCCAAAAAAATCCAAACGCGGCAAATTTTCAAGAAGGCAATTGGAAGTTGTAAGTTTAGCTCCATCTTTAAACAAATGAAAAGGACATTGATAAACGCAAAACATCAGGAATTATTAGTCGCATGCAAATCCAATCTACACCAAGGTATCACCTCTCACCAGTCAGAATGACCATCAGCAAAAAGTCAACAAACAATAGATGTTGAAGAAGTTGTGGAGAATAGTGTAACCTCTCGGTCGAAGTAGGATGTAAACTGGTAGCAGCCAATAATAGGAACAGGATGGCAGTGTGTTTAAAGGTAAAAATTGAGTTACCATATGATCCGGAAGGCCCACTGTTGGGCCTGTCACCTGTGAAAGCCAGAATCAAAAAGACACAGGATGGAAAATCCTGTATTGCAGCAGTATATACCATGGCCAAGACATGGAAGCAACAAAAATGTCCATCAGCAGACGAATGGACGAAAAAGTGGTCCATGTACACAATGCAATATTAGACACAGAAAAGAATGAAACAATGCCGGTCGCAGCACCATAGATGAGGCTACAGATAATCACACAACTTGAAGTAAGTCAGAAAGCGAGAGACACATATCCTATGATATCACGTATAGGTGTTATCTAAAAATTCATAGGAAGGAACCTATTTCCACAGAGAAAGACATTGACGTGTTCAGAAAACAAGCTTGTGGTTAGCCAAACGGAAAGGTGTGAGGAATATATAACGGAGCATATTGGGTTTAAGAGACATATGCTAATATTTATAAAATATATAATCATCAAAGACATACCGAATACCAAGAGAGGTCTACACAACATTCTGTAATAACCTATATGGAACAGGATCCAAACATGAAAAGATATATGTATCAATGAAAGAGATTCTGTACACCTAGAACAAACACAACATTGCAATTAAGTTTGCTCGGAGAAAAATGAAAATTAAACTAAGAATACCAACAGCAAATAAGTAGACATAGTTTTGGGGGGGTTGTCCTGGCCCATTCCACTCTACTTTACAAGCTACAAACAGGACTTCCAGGAAGGCTCTTTTCCCTTAGTAACCAGAGCTGGGAATATAGAAATGCTGCCTCCTTGTGGCCGTTTCCTGCAACAGCAGCTTTAAACCCAGAGCTAATGGTCATGTAATAGTCACAATTACTACAGGGTTCTAAATGACACCTGCCCTCAAAAAACGTACTGGTGCAGGTAATGGCCACAGGAATTCAGAACATTGCAAATTTTTCAAGGAAACAATTTGAAGAGGTAAGTTTCTCTGTTTTACTTTAAAAAAAAGTACGTAGATACAAGCTCAATATCGGGAATTATTAGATGCATGCAAATCCAAACTACAAAAAGGGATCACCACCCAACACTCAAAATGTCATCTGTAAAAAGTCTACAAACAATAAACGCCAAAGGGTTTTTTTATAGAACTGTGTACCCTCAAGTTGCTGGTGGGATGTAAACTGGTAACAGCCAGTAGTGAGAACAGAATGGAGGTGCGTTGAAAGGTAAAAATTGAACTACCATATGATCTAGTAGGCCAAATGCAGGGCCTAACCCATGAGAAGACCAGAATCCAAAAGACACAGGCTGGCAATCCTGCACTGCATCAATATTTAGCATAGCCAAGACTTGGAAGTAACCAAAATGTCCATCCACAGATGAATGTAAAAAGAAGAAGTGGTCCATGTACACAATGGAATATTCGCCATGGAAAAGAGTGAAACACTGCTCTTTGCAGCACCATAGATGAGCCTAGAGATAATCACAGAACATGAGGTAAGTCGGAAAGCAGACGACAAATATCCTGTGATATCACTCCTAGGTGTTACCTAACAACTGACACATATGAACATATTTCCACAGAGAAAGACTCCCACAGACTTAGAAAACAAACTGTGGTTATCTTAAGGGAGAAGTGGGAGGAATGGATACATTAAGATTAGGGTTACCATACGTATACAAATACATATTAAACACATGTATCAAACAGACCGACCATATACCAAGGGAGGTCTACTGAACGCTCTGTAATCATTTACACGGGGGCTTGCCTGGTGGCACCGTGGTTAAGAATCCTCCTGCCAATGCAGGGGACACAGGTTCGATCCCTGGTTCGGGAAGATCCCACATGCTGCAGAGCAACTAAGCCCGTGCACCACAACTAATGAGCCTACGCTCTGGAGCCCATGAGCCATAACTACTGAGACCAGGTGCCACAACTACTGAAGCCTGCACGCCTAGAGCCCGTGCACCGCAACAAAAGAAGCCACTACGGTGAGAAGCCCGTGCACCGCACCGGAGAGTACCCCCGCTCACCGCAACTAGAGAAAGCCCACAGGCAGCAAAGAAGATCCAACTCAGCCAAAAATAAATACATAATTAAAATAAATTTATTAAAAAAAATAATAGTAATTTACATGGGAAGAGGATCTGTACATGAATAAATATATATAATGTTCAATTGACCCTGATTGTGTACACCTACAACAAACACTATTCTACTCATTACCCCAATGTAAAAAATTAAAACCACGAACAGCAATTAATGAGACATAAAGTTATTGGGGTTGTCTCTGGCCCATTCCATTCTCATTTACAACCTAGGAACACGACTTTCAGGAAGGCTCAGCTGCCCTAGTAACCAGATTTGGGGATGGAGAAATGCTGCCACCTTGTTTCCGGGTCCCACAAGAGCAGCTTTAAACACTGGGCTAACGGTCACTTAAGATTCACAGTAATTGTAGGGCTGTAAATGACACGTGTCCTCAAAAAATATCCTGGGGTAGGTAATGGCCAAAAAAGTTCACAACACGGAAAATTTTTCAGGAAAACGGTTTCAAGAGGTAAGTGTTACTCACACTGTTATTTTAAAAAAACAAGAACATGGATAAAAGCTCAATATCAGGAATTATTGGTTGGATGCAAATCCAAACTACAAAAAGATTTCACCACCCAATATTCAAAATGCCATCCGTAAACAGTCTGCAAACAATGAATGCTGATGGGTTGGTGGAGAAATGCATACCCACTATGCTGTTGGTTGGACGTAAACTGGTAACAGCTAATCATGAGAACAGAATGGAGCTGCGTTTCAAAGGTAAAGAAATTGAGCTACCATACAATGCGGCCGATCCCCTAATGGGCCTATCACCTAAGAAGACCAGAATCGGAAAGACACAGACAGGCAAACATGCACTGTAGCAATATTTACAATAGCCAAGACTTTCAAGCAAACAAAATGTCCATCAATAGATAAATGGACAAAGAAGAAGTGGTGGACGTACCGAATGGAATATTAGCCTCAGAAAAAATAAATGAACAATGCCGTTTTCAGGACTACAGATGAGACTAGGAAGAATCATATTAGGTTAAGTAAGTCAAAAGGGAATGACAAATATCCTATATCATTTATACATGTTATCCTAAGATTGCTACCAATGAACATATTTCCACAGAAAAAGAAACTCACAGACTTATAAAACAAATGAATGGTTAACCAAAATGAAAGGTGGGAGGATGGACAAATTAGGATTATGGAGCTAACAAACAAATACTAATGTATGTTAAGTGTATATAAACACACAACACATAAACTGTATGAATTATATAATCACCAATATATATAAAATATATAATGACAAAACACCTACCATATACCAAGGGAGGTCTACTCAACATTCTGTAATAACATACATGGCAACAGCATCCGAAGAACAACAGACATATGTATGAATCATTGAGCAGATTCTGTACAGCCAGCCAATCACAACACTCTAATCAAATTTACTCTGATAAGAAATAGAAATTAAATTTAAAAAAACAAACATAAGTAAGGAGACGTAAACTTCTGGGGTCTTGTCCCAGCACATTCCACTCTAATTCATAAGCGAGGAACATGACGTCCAGGAAGACTCTGTTGCCCTAGTAACAAGAGTTGAGAACGTCATAATGCTGCCGCCTTGTGGCTGTTTCCCACAACAGCAGCTTTAAATCCAGTGCTAATGTTTGCTTAATAGTCACAAGGATTGCAGGGATGTAAATGACACCTGCCCTCAAAATATGCCCTGGGGTAGGGAATAGGCAAGAAAATTCAACACATGACAAATTCTTCAAGAAGTCAATATGAAGAGGGAAGTTGTACTCACTCTTTAAAAAAAAAGCAAAAGAAAAAAATGGACATGCGTAAAGCGCAGTATAAGGAATTATTAGTCACATGCAAATCCAACCTCCAAAAAGGTTTCAGCTCACACCAGTCAAATGACCATCAGCAAAAAGTCTACAATCTATGAATGCTGAAGGGGTCTTAGAGAACTGTGTACCTTCTAGCTGCTGGTGGGATGTAAAGTGGTAACAGCACTAAGGAAAACTGAAGAGAGCTGCTTTAAAAGGTAAAAACTGAGCTACCATATGATGCGGCAGGGCACCTTCTTTGCCTATAACCTAAGACCACCAGAAACGGAAAGACAGAGGCAGGCAAATGTGCAATGCAGGAATATTGAAATAGCCAAGACATGGAAGGAAAAAAAAGGTCCATAAACAGATGAATGAACAAAGAAGAAGTGGTATATGGACAGAATGGAATATCAACCACGAAAAAAAATAAAAGAATGGCATATGCAGCACCACAGAGGAGCCTAGAGATAATCACACAATGTGAAGTGAGTCAGAATGCGAAAGACAAATGTCCTATGCTATCACTTATGTTATCTGAAAATTCATACAAATGAACATATTTCCATAGAGAAAGGCAATCTCAGATTGAGAAGACAAACTGATAGTTAAGCCAAAGAAAAGGTGTGAGGAATGGATAAATTAGGATATTGGGGTTAACAAACATATACTAATACATATAAAATATATCATCCCCAAAGACCTACGGAATACCAAGAGTGGTCTACTCAACACTCTGTAATAACCTACATGGAAAAGGACCCAAAGATCAATAGATGTATGTATATGTGTAAATGAACAAGATTCTGTACACCTAGAACAAAAGACATTTTCAATCAAACTTGCTCTGAGAAAAACTACAACTTAAAGACACAAACAAGAATTAAGGAGGCTAAAACTTATGGGGGTTTGTCCTGGCACATTCCACTCTAATCTGCAACCTAACAGCACAACTTGCAGCAAGGTTCTGTTTCCCTAGCAAGCAGAGATGGCAACATAGAAATGCTGCCACACTAAGGCCGTTTCCTCAAACAGCAGCTTTAAATCCACTGCTAATGGTCACTAATAGTCACAAGGACTGTAGGGCTGTACATGACTCATGCCCTCAACAACTGTCCTGGGGTAGGGAATGGCCAAAAAAATCCAAACGCGGCAAATTTTCAAGAAGGCAATTGGAAGTTGTAAGTTTAGCTCCATCTTTAAACAAATGAAAAGGACATTGATAAACGCAAAACATCAGGAATTATTAGTCGCATGCAAATCCAATCTACACCAAGGTATCACCTCTCACCAGTCAGAATGACCATCAGCAAAAAGTCAACAAACAATAGATGTTGAAGAAGTTGTGGAGAATAGTGTAACCTCTCGGTCGAAGTAGGATGTAAACTGGTAGCAGCCAATAATAGGAACAGGATGGCAGTGTGTTTAAAGGTAAAAATTGAGTTACCATATGATCCGGAAGGGCCACTGTTGGGCCTGTCACCTGTGAAAGCCAGAATCAAAAAGACACAGGATGGAAAATCCTGTATTGCAGCAGTATATACCATGGCCAAGACATGGAAGCAACAAAAATGTCCATCAGCAGACGAATGGACGAAAAAGTGGTCCATGTACACAATGCAATATTAGACACAGAAAAGAATGAAACAATGCCGGTCGCAGCACCATAGATGAGGCTACAGATAATCACACAACTTGAAGTAAGTCAGAAAGCGAGAGACACATATCCTATGATATCACGTATAGGTGTTATCTAAAAATTCATAGGAAGGAACCTATTTCCACAGAGAAAGACATTGACGTGTTCAGAAAACAAGCTTGTGGTTAGCCAAACGGAAAGGTGTGAGGAATATATAACGGAGCATATTGGGTTTAAGAGACATATGCTAATATTTATAAAATATATAATCATCAAAGACATACCGAATACCAAGAGAGGTCTACACAACATTCTGTAATAACCTATATGGAACAGGATCCAAACATGAAAAGATATATGTATCAATGAAAGAGATTCTGTACACCTAGAACAAACACAACATTGCAATTAAGTTTGCTCGGAGAAAAATGAAAATTAAACTAAGAATACCAACAGCAAATAAGTAGACATAGTTTTGGGGGGGTTGTCCTGGCCCATTCCACTCTACTTTACAACCTACAAACAGGACTTCCAGGAAGGCTCTTTTCCCTTAGTAACCAGAGCTGGGAATATAGAAATGCTGCCTCCTTGTGGCCGTTTCCTGCAACAGCAGCTTTAAACCCAGAGCTAATGGTCATGTAATAGTCACAATTACTACAGGGTTCTAAATGACACCTGCCCTCAAAAAACGTACTGGTGCAGGTAATGGCCACAGGAATTCAGAACATTGCAAATTTTTCAAGGAAACAATTTGAAGAGGTAAGTTTCTCTGTTTTACTTTAAAAAAAAGTACGTAGATACAAGCTCAATATCGGGAATTATTAGATGCATGCAAATCCAAACTACAAAAAGGGATCACCACCCAACACTCAAAATGTCATCTGTAAAAAGTCTACAAACAATAAACGCTGAAGGGTTTTTTTATAGAACTGTGTACCCTCAAGTTGCTGGTGGGATGTAAACTGGTAACAGCCAGTAGTGAGAACAGAATGGAGGTGCGTTGAAAGGTAAAAATTGAACTACCATATGATCTAGTAGGCCAAATGCAGGGCCTAACCCATGAGAAGACCAGAATCCAAAAGACACAGGCTGGCAATCCTGCACTGCATCAATATTTAGCATAGCCAAGACTTGGAAGTAACCAAAATGTCCATCCACAGATGAATGTAAAAAGAAGAAGTGGTCCATGTACACAATGGAATATTCGCCATGGAAAAGAGTGAAACACTGCTCTTTGCAGCACCATAGATGAGACTAGAGATAATCACAGAACATGAGGTAAGTCGGAAAGCAGACGACAAATATCCTGTGATATCACTCCTAGGTGTTACCTAACAACTGACACATATGAACATATTTCCACAGAGAAAGACTCCCACAGACTTAGAAAACAAACTGTGGTTATCTTAAGGGAGAAGTGGGAGGAATGGATACATTAAGATTAGGGTTACCATACGTATACAAATACATATTAAACACATGTATCAAACAGACCGACCATATACCAAGGGAGGTCTACTGAACGCTCTGTAATCATTTACACGGGGGCTTGCCTGGTGGCACCGTGGTTAAGAATCCTCCTGCCAATGCAGGGGACACAGGTTCGATCCCTGGTTCGGGAAGATCCCACATGCTGCAGAGCAACTAAGCCCGTGCACCACAACTAATGAGCCTACGCTCTGGAGCCCATGAGCCATAACTACTGAGACCAGGTGCCACAACTACTGAAGCCTGCACGCCTAGAGCCCGTGCACCGCAACAAAAGAAGCCACTACGGTGAGAAGCCCGTGCACCGCACCGGAGAGTACCCCCGCTCACCGCAACTAGAGAAAGCCCACAGGCAGCAAAGAAGATCCAACTCAGCCAAAAATCAATACATAATTAAAATAAATTTATTAAAAAAAATAATAGTAATTTACATGGGAAGAGGATCTGTACATGAATAAATATATATAATGTTCAATTGACCCTGATTGTGTACACCTACAACAAACACTATTCTACTCATTACCCCAATGTAAAAAATTAAAACCACGAACAGCAATTAATGAGACATAAAGTTATTGGGGTTGTCTCTGGCCCATTCCATTCTCATTTACAACCTAGGAACACGACTTTCAGGAAGGCTCAGCTGCCCTAGTAACCAGATTTGGGGATGGAGAAATGCTGCCACCTTGTTTCCGGGTCCCACAAGAGCAGCTTTAAACACTGGGCTAACGGTCACTTAAGATTCACAGTAATTGTAGGGCTGTAAATGACACGTGTCCTCAAAAAATATCCTGGGGTAGGTAATGGCCAAAAAAGTTCACAACACGGAAAATTTTTCAGGAAAACGGTTTCAAGAGGTAAGTGTTACTCACACTGTTATTTTAAAAAAACAAGAACATGGATAAAAGCTCAATATCAGGAATTATTGGTTGGATGCAAATCCAAACTACAAAAAGATTTCACCACCCAATATTCAAAATGCCATCCGTAAACAGTCTGCAAACAATGAATGCTGATGGGTTGGTGGAGAAATGCATACCCACTATGCTGTTGGTTGGACGTAAACTGGTAACAGCTAATCATGAGAACAGAATGGAGCTGCGTTTCAAAGGTAAAGAAATTGAGCTACCATACAATGCGGCCGATCCCCTAATGGGCCTATCACCTAAGAAGACCAGAATCGGAAAGACACAGACAGGCAAACATGCACTGTAGCAATATTTACAATAGCCAAGACTTTCAAGCAAACAAAATGTCCATCAATAGATAAATGGACAAAGAAGAAGTGGTGGACGTACCGAATGGAATATTAGCCTCAGAAAAAATAAATGAACAATGCCGTTTTCAGGACTACAGATGAGACTAGGAAGAATCATATTAGGTTAAGTAAGTCAAAAGGGAATGACAAATATCCTATATCATTTATACATGTTATCCTAAGATTGCTACCAATGAACATATTTCCACAGAAAAAGAAACTCACAGACTTATAAAACAAATGAATGGTTAACCAAAATGAAAGGTGGGAGGATGGACAAATTAGGATTATGGAGCTAACAAACAAATACTAATGTATGTTAAGTGTATATAAACACACAACACATAAACTGTATGAATTATATAATCACCAATATATATAAAATATATAATGACAAAACACCTACCATATACCAAGGGAGGTCTACTCAACATTCTGTAATAACATACATGGCAACAGCATCCGAAGAACAACAGACATATGTATGAATCATTGAGCAGATTCTGTACAGCCAGCCAATCACAACACTCTAATCAAATTTACTCTGATCAGAAATAGAAATTAAATTTAAAAAAACAAACATAAGTAAGGAGACGTAAACTTCTGGGGTCTTGTCCCAGCACATTCCACTCTAATTCATAAGCGAGGAACATGACGTCCAGGAAGACTCTGTTGCCCTAGTAACAAGAGTTGAGAACGTCATAATGCTGCCGCCTTGTGGCTGTTTCCCACAACAGCAGCTTTAAATCCAGTGCTAATGTTTGCTTAATAGTCACAAGGATTGCAGGGATGTAAATGACACCTGCCCTCAAAATATGCCCTGGGGTAGGGAATAGGCAAGAAAATTCAACACATGACAAATTCTTCAAGAAGTCAATATGAAGAGGGAAGTTGTACTCACTCTTTAAAAAAAAAAGCAAAAGAAAAAAATGGACATGCGTAAAGCGCAGTATAAGGAATTATTAGTCACATGCAAATCCAACCTCCAAAAAGGTTTCAGCTCACACCAGTCAAATGACCATCAGCAAAAAGTCTACAATCTATGAATGCTGAAGGGGTCTTAGAGAACTGTGTACCTTCTAGCTGCTGGTGGGATGTAAAGTGGTAACAGCACTAAGGAAAACTGAAGAGAGCTGCTTTAAAAGGTAAAAACTGAGCTACCATATGATGCGGCAGGGCACCTTCTTTGCCTATAACCTAAGACCACCAGAAACGGAAAGACAGAGGCAGGCAAATGTGCAATGCAGGAATATTGAAATAGCCAAGACATGGAAGGAAAAAAAAGGTCCATAAACAGATGAATGAACAAAGAAGAAGTGGTATATGGACAGAATGGAATATCAACCACGAAAAAAAATAAAAGAATGGCATATGCAGCACCACAGAGGAGCCTAGAGATAATCACACAATGTGAAGTGAGTCAGAATGCGAAAGACAAATGTCCTATGCTATCACTTATGTTATCTGAAAATTCATACAAATGAACATATTTCCATAGAGAAAGGCAATCTCAGATTGAGAAGACAAACTGATAGTTAAGCCAAAGAAAAGGTGTGAGGAATGGATAAATTAGGATATTGGGGTTAACAAACATATACTAATACATATAAAATATATCATCCCCAAAGACCTACGGAATACCAAGAGTGGTCTACTCAACACTCTGTAATAACCTACATGGAAAAGGACCCAAAGATCAATAGATGTATGTATATGTGTAAATGAACAAGATTCTGTACACCTAGAACAAAAGACATTTTCAATCAAACTTGCTCTGAGAAAAACTACAACTTAAAGACACAAACAAGAATTAAGGAGGCTAAAACTTATGGGGGTTTGTCCTGGCACATTCCACTCTAATCTGCAACCTAACAGCACAACTTGCAGCAAGGTTCTGTTTCCCTAGCAAGCAGAGATGGCAACATAGAAATGCTGCCACACTAAGGCCGTTTCCTCAAACAGCAGCTTTAAATCCACTGCTAATGGTCACTAATAGTCACAAGGACTGTAGGGCTGTACATGACTCATGCCCTCAACAACTGTCCTGGGGTAGGGAATGGCCAAAAAAATCCAAACGCGGCAAATTTTCAAGAAGGCAATTGGAAGTTGTAAGTTTAGCTCCATCTTTAAACAAATGAAAAGGACATTGATAAACGCAAAACATCAGGAATTATTAGTCGCATGCAAATCCAATCTACACCAAGGTATCACCTCTCACCAGTCAGAATGACCATCAGCAAAAAGTCAACAAACAATAGATGTTGAAGAAGTTGTGGAGAATAGTGTAACCTCTCGGTCGAAGTAGGATGTAAACTGGTAGCAGCCAATAATAGGAACAGGATGGCAGTGTGTTTAAAGGTAAAAATTGAGTTACCATATGATCCGGAAGGCCCACTGTTGGGCCTGTCACCTGTGAAAGCCAGAATCAAAAAGACACAGGATGGAAAATCCTGTATTGCAGCAGTATATACCATGGCCAAGACATGGAAGCAACAAAAATGTCCATCAGCAGACGAATGGACGAAAAAGTGGTCCATGTACACAATGCAATATTAGACACAGAAAAGAATGAAACAATGCCGGTCGCAGCACCATAGATGAGGCTACAGATAATCACACAACTTGAAGTAAGTCAGAAAGCGAGAGACACATATCCTATGATATCACGTATAGGTGTTATCTAAAAATTCATAGGAAGGAACCTATTTCCACAGAGAAAGACATTGACGTGTTCAGAAAACAAGCTTGTGGTTAGCCAAACGGAAAGGTGTGAGGAATATATAACGGAGCATATTGGGTTTAAGAGACATATGCTAATATTTATAAAATATATAATCATCAAAGACATACCGAATACCAAGAGAGGTCTACACAACATTCTGTAATAACCTATATGGAACAGGATCCAAACATGAAAAGATATATGTATCAATGAAAGAGATTCTGTACACCTAGAACAAACACAACATTGCAATTAAGTTTGCTCGGAGAAAAATGAAAATTAAACTAAGAATACCAACAGCAAATAAGTAGACATAGTTTTGGGGGGGTTGTCCTGGCCCATTCCACTCTACTTTACAACCTACAAACAGGACTTCCAGGAAGGCTCTTTTCCCTTAGTAACCAGAGCTGGGAATATAGAAATGCTGCCTCCTTGTGGCCGTTTCCTGCAACAGCAGCTTTAAACCCAGAGCTAATGGTCATGTAATAGTCACAATTACTACAGGGTTCTAAATGACACCTGCCCTCAAAAAACGTACTGGTGCAGGTAATGGCCACAGGAATTCAGAACATTGCAAATTTTTCAAGGAAACAATTTGAAGAGGTAAGTTTCTCTGTTTTACTTTAAAAAAAAGTACGTAGATACAAGCTCAATATCGGGAATTATTAGATGCATGCAAATCCAAACTACAAAAAGGGATCACCACCCAACACTCAACATGTCATCTGTAAAAAGTCTACAAACAATAAACGCTGAAGGGTTTTTTTATAGAACTGTGTACCCTCAAGTTGCTGGTGGGATGTAAACTGGTAACAGCCAGTAGTGAGAACAGAATGGAGGTGCGTTGAAAGGTAAAAATTGAACTACCATATGATCTAGTAGGCCAAATGCAGGGCCTAACCCATGAGAAGACCAGAATCCAAAAGACACAGGCTGGCAATCCTGCACTGCATCAATATTTAGCATAGCCAAGACTTGGAAGTAACCAAAATGTCCATCCACAGATGAATGTAAAAAGAAGAAGTGGTCCATGTACACAATGGAATATTCGCCATGGAAAAGAGTGAAACACTGCTCTTTGCAGCACCATAGATGAGACTAGAGATAATCACAGAACATGAGGTAAGTCGGAAAGCAGACGACAAATATCCTGTGATATCACTCCTAGGTGTTACCTAACAACTGACACATATGAACATATTTCCACAGAGAAAGACTCCCACAGACTTAGAAAACAAACTGTGGTTATCTTAAGGGAGAAGTGGGAGGAATGGATACATTAAGATTAGGGTTACCATACGTATACAAATACATATTAAACACATGTATCAAACAGACCGACCATATACCAAGGGAGGTCTACTGAACGCTCTGTAATCATTTACACGGGGGCTTGCCTGGTGGCACCGTGGTTAAGAATCCTCCTGCCAATGCAGGGGACACAGGTTCGATCCCTGGTTCGGGAAGATCCCACATGCTGCAGAGCAACTAAGCCCGTGCACCACAACTAATGAGCCTACGCTCTGGAGCCCATGAGCCATAACTACTGAGACCAGGTGCCACAACTACTGAAGCCTGCACGCCTAGAGCCCGTGCACCGCAACAAAAGAAGCCACTACGGTGAGAAGCCCGTGCACCGCACCGGAGAGTACCCCCGCTCACCGCAACTAGAGAAAGCCCACAGGCAGCAAAGAAGATCCAACTCAGCCAAAAATCAATACATAATTAAAATAAATTTATTAAAAAAAATAATAGTAATTTACATGGGAAGAGGATCTGTACATGAATAAATATATATAATGTTCAATTGACCCTGATTGTGTACACCTACAACAAACACTATTCTACTCATTACCCCAATGTAAAAAATTAAAACCACGAACAGCAATTAATGAGACATAAAGTTATTGGGGTTGTCTCTGGCCCATTCCATTCTCATTTACAACCTAGGAACACGACTTTCAGGAAGGCTCAGCTGCCCTAGTAACCAGATTTGGGGATGGAGAAATGCTGCCACCTTGTTTCCGGGTCCCACAAGAGCAGCTTTAAACACTGGGCTAACGGTCACTTAAGATTCACAGTAATTGTAGGGCTGTAAATGACACGTGTCCTCAAAAAATATCCTGGGGTAGGTAATGGCCAAAAAAGTTCACAACACGGAAAATTTTTCAGGAAAACGGTTTCAAGAGGTAAGTGTTACTCACACTGTTATTTTAAAAAAACAAGAACATGGATGAAAGCTCAGTATCAGGAATTATTGGTTGGATGCAAATCCAAACTACAAAAAGATTTCACCACCCAATATTCAAAATGCCATCCGTAAACAGTCTGCAAACAATGAATGCTGATGGGTTGGTGGAGAAATGCATACCCACTATGCTGTTGGTTGGACGTAAACTGGTAACAGCTAATCATGAGAACAGAATGGAGCTGCGTTTCAAAGGTAAAGAAATTGAGCTACCATACAATGCGGCCGATCCCCTAATGGGCCTATCACCTAAGAAGACCAGAATCGGAAAGACACAGACAGGCAAACATGCACTGTAGCAATATTTACAATAGCCAAGACTTTCAAGCAAACAAAATGTCCATCAATAGATAAATGGACAAAGAAGAAGTGGTGGACGTACCGAATGGAATATTAGCCTCAGAAAAAATAAATGAACAATGCCGTTTTCAGGACTACAGATGAGACTAGGAAGAATCATATTAGGTTAAGTAAGTCAAAAGGGAATGACAAATATCCTATATCATTTATACATGTTATCCTAAGATTGCTACCAATGAACATATTTCCACAGAAAAAGAAACTCACAGACTTATAAAACAAATGAATGGTTAACCAAAATGAAAGGTGGGAGGATGGACAAATTAGGATTATGGAGCTAACAAACAAATACTAATGTATGTTAAGTGTATATAAACACACAACACATAAACTGTATGAATTATATAATCACCAATATATATAAAATATATAATGACAAAACACCTACCATATACCAAGGGAGGTCTACTCAACATTCTGTAATAACATACATGGCAACAGCATCCGAAGAACAACAGACATATGTATGAATCATTGACCAGATTCTGTACAGCCAGCCAATCACAACACTCTAATCAAATTTACTCTGATCAGAAATAGAAATTAAATTTAAAAAAACAAACATAAGTAAGGAGACGTAAACTTCTGGGGTCTTGTCCCAGCACATTCCACTGTAATTCATAAGCGAGGAACATGACGTCCAGGAAGACTCTGTTGCCCTAGTAACAAGAGTTGAGAACGTCATAATGCTGCCGCCTTGTGGCTGTTTCCCACAACAGCAGCTTTAAATCCAGTGCTAATGTTTGCTTAATAGTCACAAGGATTGCAGGGATGTAAATGACACCTGCCCTCAAAATATGCCCTGGGGTAGGGAATAGGCAAGAAAATTCAACACATGACAAATTCTTCAAGAAGTCAATATGAAGAGGGAAGTTGTACTCACTCTTTTAAAAAAAAAGCAAAAGAAAAAAATGGACATGCGTAAAGCGCAGTATAAGGAATTATTAGTCACATGCAAATCCAACCTCCAAAAAGGTTTCAGCTCACACCAGTCAAATGACCATCAGCAAAAAGTCTACAATCTATGAATGCTGAAGGGGTCTTAGAGAACTGTGTACCTTCTAGCTGCTGGTGGGATGTAAAGTGGTAACAGCACTAAGGAAAACTGAAGAGAGCTGCTTTAAAAGGTAAAAACTGAGCTACCATATGATGCGGCAGGGCACCTTCTTTGCCTATAACCTAAGACCACCAGAAACGGAAAGACAGAGGCAGGCAAATGTGCAATGCAGGAATATTGAAATAGCCAAGACATGGAAGGAAAAAAAAGGTCCATAAACAGATGAATGAACAAAGAAGAAGTGGTATATGGACAGAATGGAATATCAACCACGAAAAAAAATAAAAGAATGGCATATGCAGCACCACAGAGGAGCCTAGAGATAATCACACAATGTGAAGTGAGTCAGAATGCGAAAGACAAATGTCCTATGCTATCACTTATGTTATCTGAAAATTCATACAAATGAACATATTTCCATAGAGAAAGGCAATCTCAGATTGAGAAGACAAACTGATGGTTAAGCCAAAGAAAAGGTGTGAGGAATGGATAAATTAGGATATTGGGGTTAACAAACATATACTAATACATATAAAATATATCATCCCCAAAGACCTACGGAATACCAAGAGTGGTCTACTCAACACTCTGTAATAACCTACATGGAAAAGGACCCAAAGATCAATAGATGTATGTATATGTGTAAATGAACAAGATTCTGTACACCTAGAACAAAAGACATTTTCAATCAAACTTGCTCTGAGAAAAACTACAACTTAAAGACACAAACAAGAATTAAGGAGGCTAAAACTTATGGGGGTTTGTCCTGGCACATTCCACTCTAATCTGCAACCTAACAGCACAACTTGCAGCAAGGTTCTGTTTCCCTAGCAAGCAGAGATGGCAACATAGAAATGCTGCCACACTAAGGCCGTTTCCTCAAACAGCAGCTTTAAATCCACTGCTAATGGTCACTAATAGTCACAAGGACTGTAGGGCTGTACATGACTCATGCCCTCAACAACTGTCCTGGGGTAGGGAATGGCCAAAAAAATCCAAACGCGGCAAATTTTTCAAGAAGGCAATTGGAAGTTGTAAGTTTAGCTCCATCTTTAAACAAATGAAAAGGACATTGATAAACGCAAAACATCAGGAATTATTAGTCGCATGCAAATCCAATCTACACCAAGGTATCACCTCTCACCAGTCAGAATGACCATCAGCAAAAAGTCAACAAACAATAGATGTTGAAGAAGTTGTGGAGAATACTGTAACCTCTCGGTCGAAGTACGATGTAAACTGGTAGCAGCCAATAATAGGAACAGGATGGCAGTGTGTTTAAAGGTAAAAATTGAGTTACCATATGATCCGGATGGCCCACTGTTGGGTCTGTCACCTGTGAAAGCCAGAATCAAAAAGACACAGGATGGAAAATCCTGTATTGCGGCAGTATATACCATGGCCAAGACATGGAAGCAACAAAAATGTCCATCAGCAGACGAATGGACGAAAAAGTGGTCCATGTACACAATGCAATATTAGACACAGAAAAGAATGAAACAATGCCGGTCGCAGCACCATAGATGAGGCTACAGATAATCACACAACTTGAAGTAAGTCAGAAAGCGAGAGACACATATCCTATGATATCACGTATAGGTGTTATCTAAAAATTCATAGGAAGGAACCTATTTCCACAGAGAAAGACATTGACGTGTTCAGAAAACAAGCTTGTGGTTAGCCAAACGGAAAGGTGTGAGGAATATATAACGGAGCATATTGGGTTTAAGAGACATATGCTAATATTTATAAAATATATAATCATCAAAGACATACCGAATACCAAGAGAGGTCTACACAACATTCTGTAATAACCTATATGGAACAGGATCCAAACATGAAAAGATATATGTATCAATGAAAGAGATTCTGTACACCTAGAACAAACACAACATTGCAATTAAGTTTGCTCGGAGAAAAATGAAAATTAAACTAAGAATACCAACAGCAAATAAGTAGACATAGTTTTGGGGGGTTTGTCCTGGCCCATTCCACTCTACTTTACAACCTACAAACAGGACTTCCAGGAAGGCTCTTTTCCCTTAGTAACCAGAGCTGGGAATATAGAAATGCTGCCTCCTTGTGGCCGTTTCCTGCAACAGCAGCTTTAAACCCAGAGCTAATGGTCATGTAATAGTCACAATTACTACCGGGTTCTAAATGACACCTGCCCTCAAAAAACGTACTGGTGCAGGTAATGGCCACAGGAATTCAGAACATTGCAAATTTTTCAAGGAAACAATTTGAAGAGGTAAGTTTCTCTGTTTTACTTTAAAAAAAAGTACGTAGATACAAGCTCAATATCGGGAATTATTAGATGCATGCAAATCCAAACTACAAAAAGGGATCACCACCCAACACTCAAAATGTCATCTGTAAAAAGTCTACAAACAATAAACGCTGAAGGGTTTTTTTATAGAACTGTGTACCCTCAAGTTGCTGGTGGGATGTAAACTGGTAACAGCCAGTAGTGAGATCAGAATGGAGGTGCGTTGAAAGGTAAAAATTGAACTACCATATGATCTAGTAGGCCAAATGCAGGGCCTAACCCATGAGAAGACCAGAATCCAAAAGACACAGGCTGGCAATCCTGCACTGCATCAATATTTAGCATAGCCAAGACTTGGAAGTAACCAAAATGTCCATCCACAGATGAATGTAAAAAGAAGAAGTTGTCCATGTACACAATGGAATATTCGCCATGGAAAAGAGTGAAACACTGCTCTTTGCAGCACCATAGATGAGCCTAGAGATAATCACAGAACATGAGGTAAGTCGGAAAGCAGACGACAAATATCCTGTGATATCACTCCTAGGTGTTACCTAACAACTGACACATATGAGCATATTTCCACAGAGAAAGACTCCCACAGACTTAGAAAACAAACTGTGGTTATCTTAAGGGAGAAGTGGGAGGAATGGATACATTAAGATTAGGGTTACCATACGTATACAAATACATATTAAACACATGTATCAAACAGACCGACCATATACCAAGGGAGGTCTACTGAACGCTCTGTAATCATTTACACGGGGGCTTGCCTGGTGGCACCGTGGTTAAGAATCCTCCTGCCAATGCAGGGGACACAGGTTCGATCCCTGGTTCGGGAAGATCCCACATGCTGCAGAGCAACTAAGCCCGTGCACCACAACTAATGAGCCTACGCTCTGGAGCCCATGAGCCATAACTACTGAGACCAGGTGCCACAACTACTGAAGCCTGCATGCCTAGAGCCCGTGCACCGCAACAAAAGAAGCCACTACGGTGAGAAGCCCGTGCACCGCACCGGAGAGTACCCCCGCTCACCGCAACTAGAGAAAGCCCACAGGCAGCAAAGAAGATCCAACTCAGCCAAAAATAAATACATAAATAAAATAAATTTATTAAAAAAAATAATAGTAATTTACATGGGAAGAGGATCTGTACATGAATAAATATATATAATGTTCAATTGACCCTGATTGTGTACACCTACAACAAACACTATTCTACTCCTTACCCCAATGTAAAAAATTAAAACCACGAACAGCAATTAATGAGACATAAAGTTATTGGGGTTGTCTCTGGCCCATTCCATTCTCATTTAAAACCTAGGAACACGACTTTCAGGAAGGCTCAGCTGCCCTAGTAACCAGATTTGGGGATGGAGAAATGCTGCCACCTTGTTTCCGGTTCCCACAAGAGCAGCTTTAAACACTGGGCTAACGGTCACTTAAGATTCACAGTAATCGTAGGGCTGTAAATGACACGTGTCCTCAAAAAATATCCTGGGGTAGGTAATGGCCAAAAAAGTTCACAACACGGAAAATTTTTCAGGAAAACGGTTTCAAGAGGTAAGTGTTACTCACACTGTTATTTTAAAAAAACAAGAACATGGATAAAAGCTCAATATCAGGAATTATTGGTTGGATGCAAATCCAAACTACAAAAAGATTTCACCACCCAATATTCAAAATGCCATCCGTAAACAGTCTGCAAACAATGAATGCTGATGGGTTGGTGGAGAAATGCATACCCACTATGCTGTTGGTTGGACGTAAACTGGTAACAGCTAATCATGAGAACAGAATGGAGCTGCGTTTCAAAGGTAAAGAAATTGAGCTACCATACAATGCGGCCGATCCCCTAATGGGCCTATCACCTAAGAAGACCAGAATCGGAAAGACACAGACAGGCAAACATGCACTGTAGCAATATTTACAATAGCCAAGACTTTCAAGCAAACAAAATGTCCATCAATAGATAAATGGACAAAGAAGAAGTGGTGGACGTACCGAATGGAATATTAGCCTCAGAAAAAATAAATGAACAATGCCGTTTTCTGGACTACAGATGAGACTAGGAAGAATCATATTAGGTTAAGTAAGTCAAAAGGGAATGACAAATATCCTATATCATTTATACATGTTATCCTAAGATTGCTACCAATGAACATATTTCCACAGAAAAAGAAACTCACAGACTTATAAAACAAATGAATGGTTAACCAAAATGAAAGGTGGGAGGATGGACAAATTAGGATTATGGAGCTAACAAACAAATACTAATGTATGTTAAGTGTATATAAACATACAACACATAAACTGTATGAATTATATAATCACCAATATATATAAAATATATAATGACAAAACACCTACCATATACCAAGGGAGGTCTACTCAACATTCTGTAATAACATACATGGCAACAGCATCCGAAGAACAACAGACATATGTATGAATCATTGAGCAGATTCTGTACAGCCAGCCAATCACAACACTCTAATCAAATTTACTCTGATAAGAAATAGAAATTAAATTTAAAACAACAAACATATGTAAGGAGACGTAAACTTCTGGGGTCTTGTCCCAGCACATTCCACTCTAATTCATAAGCGAGGAACATGACGTCCAGGAAGACTCTGTTGCCCTAGTAACAAGAGTTGAGAACGTC
Organism: Balaenoptera physalus; assembly: GCF_965194825.1. Lineage (NCBI taxonomy): Eukaryota > Metazoa > Chordata > Mammalia > Artiodactyla > Balaenopteridae > Balaenoptera > Balaenoptera physalus. Next base: position 56,554 of record NW_028124562.1, read on the forward strand.
ATAATGCTGCCGCCTTGTGGCTGTTTCCCACAACAGCAGCTTTAAATCCAGTGCTAATGTTTGCTTAATAGTCACAAGGATTGCAGGGATGTAAATGACACCTGCCCTCAAAATATGCCCTGGGGTAGGGAATAGGCAAGAAAATTCAACACATGACAAATTCTTCAAGAAGTCAATATGAAGAGGGAAGTTGTATTCACTCTTTAAAAAAAAAAGCAAAAGAAAAAAATGGACATGCGTAAAGCGCAGTATAAGGAATTATTAGTCACATGCAAATCCAACCTCCAAAAAGGTTTCAGCTCACACCAGTCAAATGACCATCAGCAAAAAGTCTACAATCTATGAATGCTGAAGGGGTCTTAGAGAACTGTGTACCTTCTAGCTGCTGGTGGGATGTAAAGTGGTAACAGCACTAAGGAAAACTGAAGAGAGCTGCTTTAAAAGGTAAAAACTGAGCTACCATATGATGCGGCAGGGCACCTTCTTTGCCTATAACCTAAGACCACCAGAAACGGAAAGATAGAGGCAGGCAAATGTGCAATGCAGGAATATTGAAATAGCCAAGACATGGAAGGAAAAAAAAGGTCCATAAACAGATGAATGAACAAAGAAGAAGTGGTATATGGACAGAATGGAATATCAACCACGAAAAAAAATAAAAGAATGGCATATGCAGCACCACAGAGGAGCCTAGAGATAATCACACAATGTGAAGTGAGTCAGAATGCGAAAGACAAATGTCCTATGCTATCACTTATGTTATCTGAAAATTCATACAAATGAACATATTTCCATAGAGAAAGGCAATCTCAGATTGAGAAGACAAACTGATGGTTAAGCCAAAGAAAAGGTGTGAGGAATGGATAAATTAGGATATTGGGGTTAACAAACATATACTAATACATATAAAATATATCATCCCCAAAGACCTACGGAATACCAAGAGTGGTCTACTCAACACTCTGTAATAACCTACATGGAAAAGGACCCAAAGATCAATAGATGTATGTATATGTGTAAATGAACAAGATTCTGTACACCTAGAACAAAAGACATTTTCAATTAAACTTGCTCTGAGAAAAACTACAACTTAAAGACACAAACAAGAATTAAGGAGGCTAAAAGTTATGGGGGTTTGTCCTGGCACATTCCACTCCAATCTGCAACCTAACAGAACAACTTGCAGCAAGGTTCTGTTTCCCTAGCAAGCAGAGATGGCAACATAGAAATGCTGCCACACTAAGGCCGTTTCCTCAAACAGCAGCTTTAAATACACTGCTAATGGTCACTAATAGTCACAAGGACTGTAGGGCTGTACATGACTCTTGCCCTCAACAACTGTCCTGGGGTAGGGAATGGCCAAAAAAATCCAAACGCGGCAAATTTTTCAAGAAGGCAATTGGAAGTTGTAAGTTTAGCTCCATCTTTAAACAAATGAAAAGGACATTGATAAACGCAAAACATCAGGAATTATTAGTCGCATGCAAATCCAATCTACACCAAGGTATCACCTCTCACCAGTCAGAATGACCATCAGCAAAAAGTCAACAAACAATAGATGTTGAAGAAGTTGTGGAGAATAGTGTAACCTCTCGGTCGAAATAGGATGTAAACTGGTAGCAGCCAATAATAGGAATAGGATGGCAGTGTGTTTAAAGGTAAAAATTGAGTTACCATATGATCCGGAAGGCCCTCTGTTGGGCCTGTCACCTCTGAAAGCCAGAATCAAAAAGACACAGGATGGAAAATCCTGTATTGCAGCAGTATATACCATGGCCAAGACATGGAAGCAACAAAAATGTCCATCAGCAGACGAATGGACGAAAAAGTGGTCCATGTACACAATGCAATATTAGACACAGAAAAGAATGAAACAATGCCGGTCGCAGCACCATAGATGAGGCTACAGATAATCACACAACTTGAAGTAAGTCAGAAAGCGAGAGACACATATCCTATGATATCACGTATAGGTGTTATCTAAAAATTCATAGGAAGAAACCTATTTCCACAGAGAAAGACATTGACGTGTTCAGAAAACAAGCTTGTCGTTAGCCAAACGGAAAGGCGTGAGGAATATATAACGGAGCATATTGGGTTTAAGAGACATATGCTAATATTTATAAAATATATAATCATCAAAGACATACCGAATACCAAGAGAGGTCTACACAACATTCTGTAATAACCTATATGGAACAGGATCCAAACATGAAAAGATATATGTATCAATGAAAGAGATTCTGTACACCTAGAACAAACACAACATTGCAATTAAGTTTGCTCGGAGAAAAATGAAAATTAAACTAAGAATACCAACAGCAAATAAGTAGACATAGTTTTGGGGGGTTTGTCCTGGCCCATTCCACTCTACTTTACAACCTACAAACAGGACTTCCAGGAAGGCTCTTTTCCCTTAGTAACCAGAGCTGGGAATATAGAAATGCTGCCTCCTTGTGGCCGTTTCCTGCAACAGCAGCTTTAAACCCAGAGCTAATGGTCATGTAATAGTCACAATTACTACAGGGTTCTAAATGACACCTGCCCTCAAAAAACGTACTGGTGCAGGTAATGGCCACAGGAATTCAGAACATTGCAAATTTTTCAAGGAAACAATTTGAAGAGGTAAGTTTCTCTGTTTTACTTTAAAAAAAAGTACGTAGATACAAGCTCAATATCGGGAATTATTAGATGCATGCAAATCCAAACTACAAAAAGGGATCACCACCCAACACTCAAAATGTCATCTGTAAAAAGTCTACAAACAATAAACGCTGAAGGGTTTTTTTATAGAACTGTGTACCCTCAAGTTGCTGGTGGGATGTAAACTGGTAACAGCCAGTAGTGAGATCAGAATGGAGGTGCGTTGAAAGGTAAAAATTGAACTACCATATGATCTAGTAGGCCAAATGCAGGGCCTAACCCATGAGAAGACCAGAATCCAAAAGACACAGGCTGGCAATCCTGCACTGCATCAATATTTAGCATAGCCAAGACTTGGAAGTAACCAAAATGTCCATCCACAGATGAATGTAAAAAGAAGAAGTGGTCCATGTACACAATGGAATATTCGCCATGGAAAAGAGTGAAACACTGCTCTTTGCAGCACCATAGATGAGCCTAGAGATAATCACAGAACATGAGGTAAGTCGGAAAGCAGACGACAAATATCCTGTGATATCACTCCTAGGTGTTACCTAACAACTGACACATATGAACATATTTCCACAGAGAAAGACTCCCACAGACTTAGAAAACAAACTGTGGTTATCTTAAGGGAGAAGTGGGAGGAATGGATACATTAAGATTAGGGTTACCATACGTATACAAATACATATTAAACACATGTATCAAACAGACCGACCATATACCAAGGGAGGTCTACTGAACGCTCTGTAATCATTTACACGGGGGCTTGCCTGGTGGCACCGTGGTTAAGAATCCTCCTGCCAATGCAGGGGACACAGGTTCGATCCCTGGTTCGGGAAGATCCCACATGCTGCAGAGCAACTAAGCCCGTGCACCACAACTAATGAGCCTACGCTCTGGAGCCCATGAGCCATAACTACTGAGACCAGGTGCCACAACTAATGAAGCCTGCATGCCTAGAGCCCGTGCACCGCAACAAAAGAAGCCACTACGGTGAGAAGCCCGTGCACCGCACCGGAGAGTACCCCCGCTCACCGCAACTAGAGAAAGCCCACAGGCAGCAAAGAAGATCCAACTCAGCCAAAAATAAATACATAAATAAAATAAATTTATTAAAAAAAATAATAGTAATTTACATGGGAAGAGGATCTGTACATGAATAAATATATATAATGTTCAATTGACCCTGATTGTGTACACCTACAACAAACACTATTCTACTCATTACCCCAATGTAAAAAATTAAAACCACGAACAGCAATTAATGAGACATAAAGATATTGGGGTTGTCTCTGGCCCATTCCATTCTCATTTACTACCTAGGAACACGACTTTCAGGAAGGCTCAGCTGCCCTAGTAACCAGATTTGGGGATGGAGAAATGCTGCCACCTTGTTTCCGGTTCCCACAAGAGCAGCTTTAAACACTGGGCTAACGGTCACTTAAGATTCACAGTAATCGTAGGGCTGTAAATGACACGTGTCCTCAAAAAATATCCTGGGGTAGGTAATGGCCAAAAAAGTTCACAACACGGAAAATTTTTCAGGAAAACGGTTTCAAGAGGTAAGTGTTACTCACACTGTTATTTTAAAAAAAGAAGAACATGGATAAAAGCTCAATATCAGGAATTATTGGTTGGATGCAAATCCAAACTACAAAAAGATTTCACCACCCAATATTCAAAATGCCATCCGTAAACAGTCTGCAAACAATGAATGCTGATGGGTTGGTGGAGAAATGCATACCCACTATGCTGTTGGTTGGACGTAAACTGGTAACAGCTAATCATGAGAACAGAATGGAGCTGCGTTTCAAAGGTAAAGAAATTGAGCTACCATACTATGCGGCCGATCCCCTAATGGGCCTATCACCTAAGAAGACCAGAATCGGAAAGACACAGACAGGCAAACATGCACTGTAGCAATATTTACAATAGCCAAGACTTTCAAGCAAACAAAATGTCCATCAATAGATAAATGGACAAAGAAGAAGTGGTGGACGTACCGAATGGAATATTAGCCTCAGAAAAAATATATGAACAATGCCGTTTTCTGGACTACAGATGAGACTAGGAAGAATCATATTAGGTTAAGTAAGTCAAAAGGGAATGACAAATATCCTATATCATTTATACATGTTATCCTAAGATTGCTACCAATGAACATATTTCCACAGAAAAAGAAACTCACAGACTTATAAAACAAATGAATGGTTAACCAAAATGAAAGGTGGGAGGATGGACAAATTAGGATTATGGAGCTAACAAACAAATACTAATGTATGTTAAGTGTATATAAACATACAACACATAAACTGTATGAATTATATAATCACCAATATATATAAAATATATAATGACAAAACACCTACCATATACCAAGGGAGGTCTACTCAACATTCTGTAATAACATACATGGCAACAGCATCCGAAGAACAACAGACATATGTATGAATCATTGAGCAGATTCTGTACAGCCAGCCACTCACAACACTCTAATCAAATTTACTCTGATAAGAAATAGAAATTAAATTTAAAACAACAAACATATGTAAGGAGACGTAAACTTCTGGGGTCTTGTCCCAGCACATTCCACTCTAATTCATAAGCGAGGAACATGACGTCCAGGAAGACTCTGTTGCCCTAGTAACAAGAGTTGAGAACGTCATAATGCTGCCGCCTTGTGGCTGTTTCCCACAACAGCAGCTTTAAATCCAGTGCTAATGTTTGCTTAATAGTCACAAGGATTGCAGGGATGTAAATGACACCTGCCCTCAAAATATGCCCTGGGGTAAGGAATAGGCAAGAAAATTCAACACATGACAAATTCTTCAAGAAGTCAATATGAAGAGGGAAGTTGTATTCACTCTTTAAAAAAAAAAGCAAAAGAAAAAAATGGACATGCGTAAAGCGCAGTATAAGGAATTATTAGTCACATGCAAATCCAACCTCCAAAAAGGTTTCAGCTCACACCAGTCAAATGACCATCAGCAAAAAGTCTACAATCTATGAATGCTGAAGGGGTCTTAGAGAACTGTGTACCTTCTAGCTGCTGGTGGGATGTAAAGTGGTAACAGCACTAAGGAAAACTGAAGAGAGCTGCTTTAAAAGGTAAAAACTGAGCTACCATATGATGCGGCAGGGCACCTTCTTTGCCTATAACCTAAGACCACCAGAAACGGAAAGATAGAGGCAGGCAAATGTGCAATGCAGGAATATTAAAATAGCCAAGACATGGAAGGAAAAAAAAGGTCCATAAACAGATGAATGAACAAAGAAGAAGTGGTATATGGACAGAATGGAATATCAACCACGAAAAAAAATAAAAGAATGGCATATGCAGCACCACAGAGGAGCCTAGAGATAATCACACAATGTGAAGTGAGTCAGAATGCGAAAGACAAATGTCCTATGCTATCACTTATGTTATCTGAAAATTCATACAAATGAACATATTTCCATAGAGAAAGGCAATCTCAGATTGAGAAGACAAACTGATGGTTAAGCCAAAGAAAAGGTGTGAGGAATGGATAAATTAGGATATTGGGGTTAACAAACATATACTAATACATATAAAATATATCATCCCCAAAGACCTACGGAATACCAAGAGTGGTCTACTCAACACTCTGTAATAACCTACATGGAAAAGGACCCAAAGATCAATAGATGTATGTATATGTGTAAATGAACAAGATTCTGTACACCTAGAACAAAAGACATTTTCAATCAAACTTGCTCTGAGAAAAACTACAACTTAAAGACACAAACAAGAATTAAGGAGGCTAAAACTTATGGGGGTTTGTCCTGGCACATTCCACTCTAATCTGCAACCTAACAGAACAACTTGCAGCAAGGTTCTGTTTCCCTAGCAAGCAGAGATGGCAACATAGAAATGCTGCCACACTAAGGCCGTTTCCTCAAACAGCAGCTTTAAATCCACTGCTAATGGTCACTAATAGTCACAAGGACTGTAGGGCTGTACATGACTCATGCCCTCAACAACTGTCCTGGGGTAGGGAATGGCCAAAAAAATCCAAACGCGGCAAATTTTTCAAGAAGGCAATTGGAAGTTGTAAGTTTAGCTCCATCTTTAAACAAATGAAAAGGACATTGATAAACGCAAAACATCAGGAATTATTAGTCGCATGCAAATCCAATCTACACCAAGGTATCACCTCTCACCAGTCAGAATGACCATCAGCAAAAAGTCAACAAACAATAGATGTTGAAGAAGTTGTGGAGAATAGTGTAACCTCTCGGTCGAAATAGGATGTAAACTGGTAGCAGCCAATAATAGGAACAGGATGGCAGTGTGTTTAAAGGTAAAAATTGAGTTACCATATGATCCGGAAGGCCCACTGTTGGGCCTGTCACCTGTGAAAGCCAGAATCAAAAAGACACAGGATGGAACATCCTGTATTGCAGCAGTATATACCATGGCCAAGACATGGAAGCAACAAAAATGTCCATCAGCAGACGAATGGACGAAAAAGTGGTCCATGTACACAATGCAATATTAGACACAGAAAAGAATGAAACAATGCCGGTCGCAGCACCATAGATGAGGCTACAGATAATCACACAACTTGAAGTAAGTCAGAAAGCGAGAGACACATATCCTATGATATCACGTATAGGTGTTATCTAAAAATTCATAGGAAGGAACCTATTTCCACAGAGAAAGACATTGACGTGTTCAGAAAACAAGCTTGTCGTTAGCCAAACGGAAAGGTGTGAGGAATATATAACGGAGCATATTGGGTTTAAGAGACATATGCTAATATTTATAAAATATATAATCATCAAAGACATACCGAATACCAAGAGAGGTCTACACAACATTCTGTAATAACCTATATGGAACAGGATCCAAACATGAAAAGATATATGTATCAATGAAAGAGATTCTGTACACCTAGAACAAACACAACATTGCAATTAAGTTTGCTCGGAGAAAAATGAAAATTAAACTAAGAATACCAACAGCAAATAAGTAGACATAGTTTTGGGGGGTTTGTCCTGGCCCATTCCACTCTACTTTACAACCTACAAACAGGACTTCCAGGAAGGCTCTTTTCCCTTAGTAACCAGAGCTGGGAATATAGAAATGCTGCCTCCTTGTGGCCGTTTCCTGCAACAGCAGCTTTAAACCCAGAGCTAATGGTCATGTAATAGTCACAATTACTACCGGGTTCTAAATGACACCTGCCCTCAAAAAACGTACTGCTGCAGGTAATGGCCACAGGATTTCAGAACATTGCAAATTTTTCAAGGAAACAATTTGAAGAGGTAAGTTTCTCTGTTTTACTTTAAAAGAAAGTACGTAGATAGAAGCTCAATATCGGGAATTATTAGATGCATGCAAATCCAAACTACAAAAAGGGATCACCACCCAACACTCAAAATGTCATCTGTAAAAAGTCTACAAACAATAAACGCTGAAGGGTTTTTTTATAGAACTGTGTACCCTCAAGTTGCTGGTGGGATGTAAACTGGTAACAGCCAGTAGTGAGAACAGAATGGAGGTGCGTTGAAAGGTAAAAATTGAACTACCATATGATCTAGTAGGCCAAATGCAGGGCCTAACCCATGAGAAGACCAGAATCCAAAAGACACAGGCTGGCAATCCTGCACTGCATCAATATTTAGCATAGCCAAGACTTGGAAGTAACCAAAATGTCCATCCACAGATGAATGTAAAAAGAAGAAGTGGTCCATGTACACAATGGAATATTCGCCATGGAAAAGAGTGAAACACTGCTCTTTGCAGCACCATAGATGAGCCTAGAGATAATCACAGAACATGAGGTAAGTCGGAAAGCAGACGACAAATATCCTGTGATATCACTCCTAGGTGTTACCTAACAACTGACACATATGAACATATTTCCACAGAGAAAGACTCCCACAGACTTAGAAAACAAACTGTGGTTATCTTAAGGGAGAAGTGGGAGGAATGGATACATTAAGATTAGGGTTACCATACGTATACAAATACATATTAAACACATGTATCAAACAGACCGACCATATACCAAGGGAGGTCTACTGAACGCTCTGTAATCATTTACACGGGGGCTTGCCTGGTGGCACCGTGGTTAAGAATCCTCCTGCCAATGCAGGAGACACAGGTTCGATCCCTGGTTCGGGAAGATCCCACATGCTGCAGAGCAACTAAGCCCGTGCACCACAACTAATGAGCCTACGCTCTGGAGCCCATGAGCCATAACTACTGAGACCAGGTGCCACAACTACTGAAGCCTGCACGCCTAGAGCCCGTGCACCGCAACAAAAGAAGCCACTACGGTGAGAAGCCCGTGCACCGCACCGGAGAGTACCCCCGCTCACCGCAACTAGAGAAAGCCCACAGGCAGCAAAGAAGATCCAACTCAGCCAAAAATAAATACATAAATAAAATAAATTTATTAAAAAAAATAATAGTAATTTACATGGGAAGAGGATCTGTACATGAATAAATATATATAATGTTCAATTGACCCTGATTGTGTACACCTACAACAAACACTATTCTACTCATTACCCCAATGTAAAAAATTAAAACCACGAACAGCAATTAATGAGACATAAAGTTATTGGGGTTGTCTCTGGCCCATTCCATTCTCATTTACAACCTAGGAACACGACTTTCAGGAAGGCTCAGCTGCCCTAGTAACCAGATTTGGGGATGGAGAAATGCTGCCACCTTGTTTCCGGTTCCCACAAGAGCAGCTTTAAACACTGGGCTAACGGTCACTTAAGATTCACAGTAATCGTAGGGCTGTAAATGACACGTGTCCTCAAAAAATATCCTGGGGTAGGTAATGGCCAAAAAAGTTCACAACACGGAAAATTTTTCAGGAAAACGGTTTCAAGAGGTAAGTGTTACTCACACTGTTATTTTAAAAAAACAAGAACATGGATAAAAGCTCAATATCAGGAATTATTGGTTGGATGCAAATCCAAACTACAAAAAGATTTCACCACCCAATATTCAAAATGCCATCCGTAAACAGTCTGCAAACAATGAATGCTGATGGGTTGGTGGAGAAATGCATACCCACTATGCTGTTGGTTGGACGTAAACTGGTAACAGCTAATCATGAGAACAGAATGGAGCTGCGTTTCAAAGGTAAAGAAATTGAGCTACCATACAATGCGGCCGATCCCCTAATGGGCCTATCACCTAAGAAGACCAGAATCGGAAAGACACAGACAGGCAAACATGCACTGTAGCAATATTTACAATAGCCAAGACTTTCAAGCAAACAAAATGTCCATCAATAGATAAATGGACAAAGAAGAAGTGGTGGACGTACCGAATGGAATATTAGCCTCAGAAAAAATAAATGAACAATGCCGTTTTCAGGACTACAGATGAGACTAGGAAGAATCATATTAGGTTAAGTAAGTCAAAAGGGAATGACAAATATCCTATATCATTTATACATGTTATCCTAAGATTGCTACCAATGAACATATTTCCACAGAAAAAGAAACTCACAGACTTATAAAACAAATGAATGGTTAACCAAAATGAAAGGTGGGAGGATGGACAAATTAGGATTATGGAGCTAACAAACAAATACTAATGTATGTTAAGTGTATATAAACACACAACACATAAACTGTATGAATTATATAATCACCAATATATATAAAATATATAATGACAAAACACCTACCATATACCAAGGGAGGTCTACTCAACATTCTGTAATAACATACATGGCAACAGCATCCAAAGAACAACAGACATATGTATGAATCATTGAGCAGATTCTGTACAGCCAGCCAATCACAACACTCTAATCAAATTTACTCTGATAAGAAATAGAAATTAAATTTAAAAAAACAAACATAAGTAAGGAGACGTAAACTTCTGGGGTCTTGTCCCAGCACATTCCACTCTAATTCATAAGCGAGGAACATGACGTCCAGGAAGACTCTGTTGCCCTAGTAACAAGAGTTGAGAACGTCATAATGCTGCCGCCTTGTGGCTGTTTCCCACAACAGCAGCTTTAAATCCAGTGCTAATGTTTGCTTAATAGTCACAAGGATTGCAGGGATGTAAATGACACCTGCCCTCAAAATATGCCCTGGGGTAGGGAATAGGCAAGAAAATTCAACACATGACAAATTCTTCAAGAAGTCAATATGAAGAGGGAAGTTGTACTCACTCTTTAAAAAAAAAGCAAAAGAAAAAAATGGACATGCGTAAAGCGCAGTATAAGGAATTATTAGTCACATGCAAATCCAACCTCCAAAAAGGTTTCAGCTCACACCAGTCAAATGACCATCAGCAAAAAGTCTACAATCTATGAATGCTGAAGGGGTCTTAGAGAACTGTGTACCTTCTAGCTGCTGGTGGGATGTAAAGTGGTAACAGCACTAAGGAAAACTGAAGAGAGCTGCTTTAAACGGTAAAAACTGAGCTACCATATGATGCGGCAGGGCACCTTCCTTGCCTATAACCTAAGACCACCAGAAACGGAAAGACAGAGGCAGGCAAATGTGCAATGCAGGAATATTGAAATAGCCAAGACATGGAAGGAAAAAAAAGGTCCATAAACAGATGAATGAACAAAGAAGAAGTGGTATATGGACAGAATGGAATATCAACCACGAAAAAAAATAAAAGAATGGCATATGCAGCACCACAGAGGAGCCTAGAGATAATCACACAATGTGAAGTGAGTCAGAATGCGAAAGACAAATGTCCTATGCTATCACTTATGTTATCTGAAAATTCATACAAATGAACATATTTCCATAGAGAAAGGCAATCTCAGATTGAGAAGACAAACTGATGGTTAAGCCAAAGAAAAGGTGTGAGGAATGGATAAATTAGGATATTGGGGTTAACAAACATATACTAATACATATAAAATATATCATCCCCAAAGACCTATGGAATACCAAGAGTGGTCTACTCAACACTCTGTAATAACCTACATGGAAAAGGACCCAAAGATCAATAGATGTATGTATATGTGTAAATGAACAAGATTCTGTACTCCTAGAACAAAAGACATTTTCAATCAAACTTGCTCTGAGAAAAACTACAACTTAAAGACACAAACAAGAATTAAGGAGGCTAAAACTTATGGGGTTTGTCCTGGCACATTCCACTCTAATCTGCAACCTAACAGCACAACTTGCAGCAAGGTTCTGTTTCCCTAGCAAGCAGAGATGGCAACATAGAAATGCTGCCACACTAAGGCCGTTTCCTCAAACAGCAGCTTTAAATCCACTGCTAATGGTCACTAATAGTCACAAGGACTGTAGGGCTGTACATGACTCATGCCCTCAACAACTGTCCTGGGGTAGGGTATGGCCAAAAAAATCCAAACGCGGCAAATTTTTCAAGAAGGCAATTGGAAGATTTAAGTTTAGCTCCATCTTTAAACAAATGAAAAGGACATTGATAAACGCAAAACATCAGGAATTATTAGTCGCATGCAAATCCAATCTACACCAAGGTATCACCTCTCACCAGTCAGAATGACCATCAGCAAAAAGTCAACAAACAATAGATGTTGAAGAAGTTGTGGAGAATAGTGTAACCTCTCGGTCGAAGTAGGATGTAAACTGGTAGCAGCCAATAATAGGAACAGGATGGCAGTGTGTTTAAAGGTAAAAATTGAGTTACCATATGATCCGGAAGGCCCACTGTTGGGCCTGTCACCTGTGAAAGCCAGAATCAAAAAGACACAGGATGGAAAATCCTGTATTGCAGCAGTATATACCATGGCCAAGACATGGAAGCAACAAAAATGTCCATCAGCAGACGAATGGACGAAAAAGTTGTCCATGTACACAATGCAATATTAGACACAGAAAAGAATGAAACAATGCCA